>NC_053393.1:155687951-155740566 GCF_905171765.1 Bufo bufo | reverse complement strand
GCCCTGCCCAAGGGAGAGGGAAAGGTGGTGACCCCTAACTTACCTTGCGGCTGGCACCTGACTGCCCTGACGTCCCTAGACGGGTTCCTCACCCGTGCGGCGATCACGTGCCTAAACCCTGGCTTTCCCTAAAATGAGCCCTAGATAGTGAACGGGCCGGTGGGATCGCTAGTCCGCACCACTATCACTAAGAGGGAAACACCAGGGAGAGGACAGACAAAACAGACAAACACATACGCCCAGGTGGGCGATCACAATAGACCACAAAGGTCCAACAGGGATCCGGAGGGTAGCGTTCTGGACCAACTACCAGAGAACGCAGCAACACAGCTCCAGAAGGTCAGAATAGATGTCCAGGCAGGAAGTTCTATCTCTGGCAAACAGAGAAGTGTGAGAGAGGAATATAAGGAGGTTTGGGAGTGCTGGACAAGGAACAGTTGAGGAGAAGGAGCTACGGATCCCTGAGTGAGCCAAAAGGGTTTGCAAAGCAAACCCAGAAAGCTACCATAAGGAAAACAGCCCTATCTTAAATAGAGCGTGCAGCCAACCGCTGCGACTTCCTGACCCCGGGTATAACGGAGTCAGGCGTGGTTCTCGATACCCTCGTGACATTTGGATCCCAGACTTCTTCTCACGCTTTAGGGCCCCTAGAATGCCAGGGCAGTATAATTACCCCACATGTGACCCCATTTTGGAAAGAAGACACCCCAAGGTATTCAATGAGGGGCATGGCGAGTTCATAGAAATTTATTTTTTTTTGGCACAAGTTAGCGGAAATTGATATATATTTTTTTCTCACAAAGTCTCCCTTTCCGCTAACTTGGGACAAAAATTTCAATCTTTCATGGACTCAATATGCCCCTCACGGAATACCTTGGGGTGTCTTCTTTCCGAAATGGGATCACATGTGGGGTATTTATACTTCCCTGGCATTCTAGGGGCCCTAAAGCGTGAGAAGAAGTCTGGAATATAAATGTCTAAAAATTTTTACGCATTTGGATTCCGTGAGGGGTATGGTGAGTTCATGTGAGATTTTATTTTTTTGACACAAGTTAGTGGAATATGAGACTTTGTAAGAAAAATAATAATAATTTCCGCTAACTTGGGCCAAAAAAATGGCTGAATGGAGCCTTACAGGGGGGTGATCAATGACAGGGGGGTGATCAATGACAGGGGGGTGATCAGGGAGTCTATATGGGGTGATCACCCCCCTGTCATTGATCACCCCCCTATAAGGCTCCATTCAGATGTCCGTATGTGTTTTGCGGATTCGATCCATGTATCAGTGGATCTGTAAAAATCATACGGACATCTGAATGCAGCCTTACAGGGGGGGTGATCAATGACAGGGGGGTGATCAATGACAGGGGGGTGATCAGGGAGTCTATATGGGGTGATCACCCCCCTGTAAGGCTCCATTCAGATGTCCGTATGTGTTTTGCGGATCCGATCCATGTATCAGTGGATCCGTAAAAATCATACGGACATCTGAATGGAGCCTTACAGGGGGGTGATCAATGACAGGGGGTGATCAATGACAGGGGGGAGATCAGGGAGTCTATATGGGGTGATCAGGGGTTCATAAGGGGTTAATAAGTGACAGGGGGGGGTGTAGTGTAGTGGTGTTTGGTGCTACTTTACTGCGCTACCTGTGTCCTCTGGTGGTCGATCCAAACAAAAGGGACCACCAGAGGACCAGGTAGCAGGTATATTAGACGCTGTTATCAAAACAGCGTCTAATATACCTGTTAGGGGTTAAAAAAATCGCATCTCCAGCCTGCCAGCGAACGATCGCCGCTGGCAGGCTGGAGATCCACTCGCTTACCTTCCGATCCTGTGAACGCGCGCGCCTGTGTGCACGCGTTCACAGGAAATCTTGCGTCTCGCGAGATGACGAGTAGATGCGTGACTCTGCGCAGGGCTGCCGCCTCCGGAACGCGATCCTGCGTTAGGCGGTCCGGAGGCGGTTAAATAACATAGAATAGAATTTTTTTTTTAACTAAACTAGGAGGCGGTAGAGTAGGAGGTTGGGGAGGCGGTGGACGTGGCGGTGTAGGTAGAAGCGGTGGTGGAGAAGAAGGAGGTAGCCAACACTGTTTATTTATATATTTTTTTTGTTTTTGTTTTTTTTGCTTTCTAATTTTTTATTTTTTTTTATTTATAAATTTGAGAAGACCCCAAAACATTGGAAAATAGAAAGGAGAAAGCAAAGAGAAAGTGCACTAAAGTATAAGGATGGCTGGGTGCTACTCAGCACAAGGTACGGACAAGTCCTGTGGGATTCACGCCTGGTTCATTTTAAAGAAAGTGAGCTTGTCCACATTGGCTGTGGACAGGTGGATGCGCTTGTCTCTGATCACCCCCCCTGCCTTGCTAAACACACGTTCGGACAATACACTGGCTGCAGGGCAGGCCAGCACCTCCAAGGTGTAAAGGGCAAGCTTAGGCCATGTGCCCAATTTGGAGACTTAGAAGTTGAATGGGGCAGACCATCAGTCAGTACTTGTAGGCGTGTGCACATGTACTGTTCCACCATGTTGCTGAAATGCTGCCTCCTGCTAAGACGTTCCATATCAGCTGGTGGTGCTGGTTGTTGTGGTGTGCTGACAAATCTTTTCCACATTTTGGCCATGCTAACTCTCCCTACTGAGGTGCTGGCGGTGCCCCAGCTGCATTGGCGACTTCTTCCTCCTCCTCTGCCTTCGCCTTGTGCTTTTATTGAGCCCCATCTGTCAGGTGGAAATGCCATCAGCAGCGCATCTACCAGCGTGCGCTTGTACTCGCGCATCTTCCTATTACACTCAAGTGACGGAATTAAGGATGGCACGTTGTCCTTGTCGCGGGGATCCAGCAGGATGGCCACCCAGTAATTAGCACTGGTTAGAATGTGGGCAACTTGGCGGTCGTTGCGCAGGCACTGCAGCACGTAGTCGCTCATGTATAGCGACAAGCTGTCCTCTGTGGGAGGTGTATCATCTGTGTCTTGTGTATCCCCCCAGCCACGCTCCAGTGATACCCATAAGCTACTTTGGGTGCCACCCTGCTATGAACATGGTTCCTCCTCCTCCACATCCTCCAGAACTGTGCCCTGCTGTAAAGTTGTATACCTGGCCTCTGTTGGTGCAGGAACCCACCCTCTGAGCCACTTGTGAATGACTGGCCTGATAACTGTGGAAATGATCCCTCTTCTTCCTCCTGTGCCACATCCTTTTCCATCATCGCCCGAAGTGTTTTTTCAAGGAGACATAGAAGTGGTATAGTAACGCTGAGGACGACGTCATCGGCACTGGCCATGTTGGTGGAGTACTCTAAACAGTGCAACATGGCACACATGTCCCGCATGGAGGCTCACTCATTGGAGGTGAAGAGGTGCTGTTCCGCAGAGTGACTTACCCGTGCGTGCTGCAGCTGAAACTCCACTATCGCCTGCTGCTGCTCGCACAGTCTCTCCAGCATGTGCATGGTGGAGTTCCACCTTGTGGGTACGTCGCATATGAGGTGGTGAGCTGGAAGGCCAAAGTTAAGCTGCAACGCAGACAGGCTATCAGCAGCAAGGTGAGAACGCCGAAAGCGCGCAGAGACGGCCCGCACTTTCTGCAGTAGCTCTGACATATCGGGGTAATTTTTCAGGAACCTCTGCACCACCAAATTCAGCACATGCGCCAGGCAAGGAATGTGAGTCAAACCGGCTAGGGCCAGATCTACTACAAGATTTTGCCTGTTATCGCACACCACCAGGCCGGGCTTGAGGCTCAGTGGCACCAACCACTCATTGGTCTGTTGTTCCATGCCCATCCACAGCTCCTGCTGATGAGTTTCAAAACTGCCTGCTGTCGTTTCCTCCCTGGCTGTGCTGAAGTTGGTGGTGAAGGTGTTACACTGACCGGTTGAGGAGGTGGTAGAGGAGGAAGTGGAGTAGGAGGAGGAGGAAACAGGGGGCAAAGAGAAACTCCCTGCAATCCTCGGTGGTGGAAGGACAGGCTCCAAACTGCTATGCGCCTCAGGCCCAGCCGCCACTGCATTTACCCAGTGTGCAGTTAGGCAGATATAACGTCCCTGCCTGTGCTTATTGGTCCATGTATCGTGGTTATGTGGACCTTGCCACAGATGGTGTTGCACAGTGCACACCTAATTTTGTCCGCTGCTTGGTTGCGCAGGGCAGGGATGGCTCGCCAGGAAAAGTAATGGCGTCTGGGAACCACATACTGTGGGACAGCCACCGCCATAAGGTTTTTAAATGTCTTGGTCTCCACCAGATTGAATGACAGCATTTCAAAGGCCAGGAATTTTGAAATGCTGGCATTCAGGGCCAGGGATTGCAGGTGGGTAGGGGGGTACTTCCTCTTTCTCTCCAGTGTTTGGGAGATGGACAGCTGAACGCTTCCATGGGACAGTGTGGAGATGCTTGGTGATGATGACAGAGGTGGTGGCATTGCTGCCACATCCTCTGTTTGCTGGGTGGCAGGTGCCACTGTCACTCCAGAGGGGGTGGAAGAGGCCAAGACTGCAGCAGAAGAGGGAGCAGGAGGAGCCTGAGATCTCTTGTGTTTTTTTTATTTTTATCAAATATCTTTTTATTAATATTTTGTTTTATGAACAGCAATACAAGATAGTACCTAATACAGTTGTACATAGGTAATACATGGGTCCTTAATAGTAAGACGGGTCCTTTTGGATACAATATGGAATAAAGCTATTTCAAACAAGAGTTAGGTCAGGAAGTAATGAAGAATGGGATCGGGTAATGGGACATGGTCTATGGGGAGAGAGGGAGGTGGAGGGGGGGGGTGAGAAGAAGGGGAGTGGTGGAGGAGGTACATTGGGTATAAGCATACGATAACAATAACAATAGGATCCTATTATCCGCTCACATTTGGTATTAATCTAGGATCTTTAACAACCAATAAGTAGGGTCAATATTGTGGGGGTCACCCCGGGAGCCTACAGCAGGTGTATATGTACTGAGTAGTACTCAGACAATTGCACCAACCTTGGAGGAAGGGCATTGCCATGAAGCTTCAGGAGTATCATGTTGATGACTAAGAGAGCTGCAATGGCTCTCTGAGTATGTCAGCCACTTCGCACACATCCATCATGTCAATCAGTGACAATCCGTAACGTCAGAGGTCACTCGAGTTGGGAAGTGTATTAGTAGATTTGATAGTAATCCTGTTACAATGTGTGTAGTGTATTGCTGCTATGAATCTTCCAGGGAGCCCATTACTGCATAAACTTAGAATGAGATCTGTTGGCCCAGCTCGCCAGCTCCTCCATTAGATGTATCTGGTCCACCTTCATTTGCCATTGGGAAATATCAGGGGGATTAATGTTAAGCGAATGAAGAGGGATTAAAGATCTAGCAGCCTGGACCAACAGTGTAGGGAGATCATATGCTCTGGGGGTCCAGCCATCCGAGGGGAGCCACAACTGTACTGAGGTAGGTGAAAGTTTTATAGTAGTGTTACAAATTAAGTTTATTTAATCTTCTATCCGAGTCCAGTAGCCTTTAAGGAGTGGGCTAGACCAAAATATATGGCCTAATGAGCCCTCCTCTGATGAACATCGCCAACAGGCACTTGTTTCCCTTAGTCCAATGTGATGAAGTTTGCTGGGGTTGTTGTACCACCTAGTCACAATCTTATATGAATGTTCTTGGATCCTAATGCAACAAGAGAAGCCGTGGGATCTAAGATGTATTTGGTCTACCTCTGCTGCCGTGAAGGACTTTCCCAGATCCTTTTTCCATTGAGTTATGTATGCAGTGGTGCCCTTGTTCTTTATTGATTGCAGTGCTTTGTATATAAAGAAAATAGCGTGCTTGGGAATTGTGCTGTTAAATGCTAATTTTTCGAACCACGTTGCCGCCGGTATTATCTTATATTTGGATTGTAGAGCTATACAGGAGCGTTTAAATTCTGTCTGGTTTGAGAAGTTGCTTTCCCTGATATAGCAGGAATATAGACGCTCTATATCTGTGTGTGTTTTAATTTTGGACATCAGTTCCGTAATAGGCAAATTTTTAAAACAGCGCCAGAAGGAAGGGGGCTCAATAGTATCAGGGTTGAGCAGGTAAGAGAGAGGAGGGGAGAAACAGCACCAGAAGGAAGGGGGCTCAATAGTATCAGGGTTGAGCAGGTAAGAGAGAGGAGGGGAGAAATCTAGGCGGGTCAGAGAGTAGAGCTTGGTTTTCTGTAAGAGTTTAATAATTTGGTGAATGCCTTTGGTCAAAGTGTCCGGTGGAGGGGGAGGCCCCAAAATACCCCATAGACCTGCCCTCTGTTTGTCAGACATGTTTGCTAACTCTATATCTGAGCCTAAAACTCTAAACTTAGGAATGCAAATCTGGAGCCATCTCTTCAACTGTATGGCCCTGTAATAATTTCTTATGTCTGGGAGTCCAAAGCCACTGTGAAGTCGGTCCCTGATTAGTCTATTATGTGCTATCCTTGGTTTTCTACCCTTCCAAAGGAAGGATGCAAACATGGAACGAACCAATGCAAAAAAGGATTGTGGCAAGTGTATAGGAGCCATTTGTAATAGATACAAGAGTTTAGACAATATATATGTCTGCAGGAGGTTTTTACGACCCATCCATGAGATATATGGCAGGTATAGGGAGTGTAATTGTTCTTTAATTTGTTTTAGAATGGGGCTGCAATTTGTATAGTATAATTGGGAGGGTTTGTTGGTCAAGTAGATTCCTAAGTTTGCTTTGTTGCCATTTAAAGGGAAATAAGAAGCATAGTTTTAGAATTTTCTGTGATGGTAGGGTGATGTTTAATGCTTCTGATTTAGTGTAATTAATCTTAAAATTGGAGAGAGCCCCAAATTCATCGAATAGTTTCACTACTAGTGGGAAGGCCTGGGTCGGGTTGGTAAGTAAAAGCAATAAGTCGTCTGCAAAGGCTGCACATTTATGTTCTACTCCTCTATTTTTTAAAACCCTCAATGTTTGGGTTGTCTCTTATAGCCTGTAGTAGAGTTTCCATGATGATGATAAAGAGGGTTGGCGACAGGGGGCATCCCTGACGAGTTCCATTACATATATCAAAAGCTTTTGACAGCGTACCGTTTACACGGACTCTGGCACTGGGATGATGATATAGTGACATTTTTGCAATTACAAAGGATTCAGGTAAGCCGAATTTGAGCAAAGTATGTTGCATGAATGACCAGTTTACCCGATCAAATGCCTTCTCGGCATCCGTGCCAAGAAGGATAAGGTGAAGTTTTTTGTCTATTGCCAATTTGATTGCATTTAAAATCCTGCAAGAATGCAAGTTCCCCTCCCTACCTGTTACAAAACCCGCTTGATCTGGATGTATTATCTTGGGTGTTAATTTGTTTAGTCTATTTGCTAGGAGCTTGGCCCAGATTTTTACATCCAGGTTGAGGAAAGAGATGGGTCTATAATTGCCACAAATTGTATTATCTTTTCCTTCCTCCGGTAAAACTGTGATGGTCACCTCTAATGCCTGTTTCGGCAGATTTTCTCCTTTCATTAGAGCTTGGCACCAAGCGGTGATATGGGGTAATAACATTGGCAATAGCTTTTTATAATAGCCAGCAGGTAGCCCATCCGGGCCTGGGGCTTTGCCGTGTGCCAGAGAAGTAATGATTTTGGAGAGTTCATCTGTTGTATAGGAGATAAGAGTGAGGAGCTGTTTTCTTGTGTGAGACCTGGTAACTTAAGACTAGCTAGGAATTTGTCAGTACTATGTATTGTTGTATGGTTGCTGATAAAGTAGCTAAACTCCTCAGCAAAGGTTTTGGTTTTGGTAGACAAATGTCCATCATGTGTTCTGATACATTTAATATATTGGGCACCCTTTTGTTTTTTGACTAAGTGGGTCATCAGTTTGTTCCTTTTATCTCTGTGTGCGTAATATTTAAACTTTGCGTATTGGTATCCTTTTGCACAACGGATATTAAGTAACTTTCTTTTAACTGTTGTCTGAGGCTACTTAGATTGTCGTGTATTTTCTTTGCCTTGAATTGTTTCTGGATAGTTTCTTTCGATGCTATCTGAGCTAACAAAGAGTTCATCAGTTTCTGTCTGTTCCTTTTAATCTTGGTGCCTAATACTATAGTCTGAGAAGTCTCATGGGCTATTTTCCTGAAAATATAGAGTCCATAAGGGTCTCATTCAGACACCAAGTCCACTCTCTGACCGGAAGGGATGAGAAAGATAGAAAGGTAGAGATTGGGGCATAATCTGAGACTGTACCTGGCCTACAGTGGACCTTGCTAGCATGTCTAAATGGTTAGTAGATATGAATATGTAGTCCAATCTTTGAAATGGCAACTTTTGTTTGGACAGGCAGTGTACATACTTTAGGTAATATAAGTTTAGAACCAAATCCATTCTGCTGAGACCTGTCAATATTATTTTCCAGCTAGAAGAGAATTAGTGGTAACATAGTAACATACAGTGGCATGCCGAGGGTGTTTGGCACCCGGGGCGGGTCCTTTCTCTGACTCCTTCCTCATTGTATCATTGTATCACAATGTGGGCATAACTACTGTGTGAGTGCAAAATGTGGGCATAAATCCTGTGAGGGGGCACACATCTGTACAAAACTACTGTGAAGGTTGTACAATGATACAATGAGGGGGGGGGGGGGGGGGGCAGAGAAAGGACCCACCCCGGGTGCCAAACACCCTTGGCATGCCACTGTATGTTACTATGTTACCACTAATTCTCTTCTAGCTGGAAAATAATATTGACAGGTATCAGCAGAATGGATTTGGTTCTAAAGTTATATTACCTAAAGTATGTACACTGCCTGTCCAAAAAAAAGTTGTCATCTGGATTTAACTAAGCAAATAGTTATGAGCCTCCTATTGGAAAATTACTGCATGGGCGATTATCTTTCAGCTGGCAATAAGTTATTAAACCCCAACTGGTGCAATAAGTTGCTTCTCATTTCTTAAACAACCATGTCGAAAGACATATCTCGTGGTCGTGGAAAAGATGTTAGTCTGTTTGACAAGGGTCAAATCATTGGCATGCATCAAGCAGGGAAAACATCTAAGGAGATTGCAGAAACTACTAAAATTGGGTTAAGAACTATCCAACGCATTATTAAAAACTGGAAGGATAGTGGGGACCCATCGTATTTGAGGAAGAAATGTGGCAGGAAAAAATTCCTGAATGATCGTGATCGGCGATCACTTAAACGTTTGGTGAAATCAAATCGAAGAAAAACAACAGTAGAACTCAGGGCTATGTTTAATAGTGAAAGTAAGAGCATTTCCACATGCACAATGCGAAGGGAACTCAAGGGATTGGGACTGAACTGCTTTGTAAACGTAAGAAAACCACTAATCAGTGAGGCAAACCAGAAAAAAAGGCTTCAATTTTCTAGGGAGCATAAAGATCGGACTCCAGAGTGATGGGCGCATTAGGGTAAGAAGAGAGGCAGATGGAGTGATGCACCCATCATGCCTAGTGCCTACTGTACAAGCCCATGGGGCAGTGCTATGATCTGGGGTTGTTGCAGTTGGTCAGGTCTAGGTTCAGCAACAGTATGTGCTCCAAGACTGAGGTCAGCTGACTACCTGAACATACTGAATGACCAGGTTATTCCATCAATGGATTTTTTCTTCCCTGATGACACGGGCATATTCCAAGATGAGAATGCCAGGATTCATCGGGCTCAAATTGTGAAAGAGTAGTTCATGGAGCATGAGACATCATTTTCACACATGGATTGGCCACCACAGAGTCCAGACCTTAACCCCATTGAGAATCTTTGGGATGTGCTGGAGAAGGCTTTGCTCAGCAGTCAGACTCTACCATCATCAATGCAAGATCTTGGTGAAAAATGAATGCAACAATGGATGGAAATAAATCTTGTGACATTGCAGAAGCTTATCGAAATAATGCCACAGAGAATGCATGCCGTAATCAAAGCTAAAGGCGGCCCAACGAAATATTGGACATGTAAAACATAACGAAACGCGTCAAAACAAAGGTTATAGCTGGTTGTAGTCCTCTCAATCCAAATCACATATTGAAGGGGAACCTGTCATGAATTTTATGCTGCCCTCATTGATGGAATCATAAAATAGTGACAGAAATGCTGATCTCAGTGTTGTGTCACTCATAAGCTAAATGTAAGTAGTTACTAAGAACTAGCTTTATAATTCTCATAGTCCAAGCCTGGAAAAGAGTCATCGCTGCCTGAGAAGAGTTACAGTTATTCATCATTTCCTGTTGTAAAGTAATGCTATACTCACTATATAAATAAAAGTGAGAATCTATGCAAATATTTTTGATCAAAATTATTTGTGCCCATCCGCCATGGCAACCAGATCTCTGTTGGATGTGAACCTATGCAGGAACCTCTGTTGGACAGGATTTTAGGCCATATAGCACCAGTAAAGGTAGCATTTAGCATATGTTTATGATCATTTATTTTGTGTGAGCAGAGTGCTGTTGCATTGTGTTTCATTTAACCATGATTCTCCTTAGGCAACCGACTCTTTTCCAGGCCAGGGCTGCAATGATTTTAATGCTGGCTCTTGGTCACCTCTTACTTTTTTTCGCTCACTGTTGTGTCTGACACATCTTTATGTGTGGGCAGCATAGAGTTGTTGACAGGTTTCCTTTAAATGGATCACATACAGCAGTCCATTAAGGTGCCTGTGCAACAGTACCAGTACTAGACCTCACAGCTGCTACTGTTTTATGTGTCCTCTGGCCTTAGCCCAAGGATTAGTGACCCATCCGCATCACATAATGTTCTTCAACTGCTTTGACCCTGGAAATGCCAATACAGTGATCCCTCAAGATACAATGGCTTCAGGATACAATATTTTCAACATACAATGGTCTATTCTGACCCATCGTAAGGTGAAACTAGACTCAACATACAATGTCTCAGTGTTAGTTGCTAGTTAGCAGCTATTTCTGACTTATATGTAAGGATTTGTTTTATCTGTCTTAGTTATCTGCTTATTTTTCCCTTAGTTATCTGCTTAATTTGGGGACTTCGGAACCAATTACTCAACTTACAACGGTTTCAACATTCAATAGTCGTCCTGGAACCAATTAATATTGTATCTTAAGTGACCACTGCTATCATCAACCCAGTTTTCCTTGGGGTACCAGCCTTGCTGATATGAAACTAATAAATGCACTATTATCGTCCAAATATGACTGTGACCCTTTTTTGTCAGTCTAATATCAATACTTTGGTCCAAACTTGACGAACCATTCAGCTTCTCTGAAACCACTTGTTTAGTTTCAATATAGCAAGAGTTACACAATTAAGCTCTGGAGCCACAAAGTCCTCAATAAATTTGGAGCATCTAAGATTTTAACTTTAATATATGCCAGGTTTTAGCAAAAAATAGACTAAATCTGTTGGCCTATGGCTATACCTTTTCCTGCCACTAAGCCCCGCTCCTTTTCTCAACACTTTTGAGTATTGTCAAAATGTAAAAAGCTGCAAATTATATCATATCCCGGAATAATTACACACCCTCAAAACAGAACCACCAAACAAATACAGACCCAAGGCCCTACCCCCTAAAGTAATACAGACCTCAGACTAGACTTTACAGATACCTCTCTGGAAAATGTCCTGATGGTGGAGAGTTGGGAAGCTGTCTGTGGCAACACCTGAAAGTGAAGAGGACTGTAGGAAAAAAGAGAGGTAAGAATATCTTTAAGAGGAAGCAAGTCACATGAGATTGACCTGCTCTTCTGGGAGTCTACGAAGTCCCTTTTTTTTCAGGAGTCTCCTGAACATTCCAAGAGAGCTGGCAAGTATTGTTAAATTTTGTGCAATAATGTTAAAGAGGACCTTTCACTACAATAAAAAATCTAAACTAAGCGTAGAGATATGGAGAGCGGCGCCCAGAGATCTCCCTGCACTTCCTATTATCCCTGGGCGCCGTTCCGTTCTCCCGGTATAGGCTCCGGTATCTTCATATGTTCGGCTCAACTGGGTGGAGCCTGCCGGCATCTCCTTCTCCCAGGCTGGAGTGCTGGTCAATCGCAGCGCTCAGCTCATAGCCTGAGAGAAGAAAAAAACACATACATGTCTACATTTAACTATACGCAACTTGTGTTAAGGACATTTCACAATATACAAATTCAGTGCAATATTGTGACATGCTAGCTAAACCTTTGATAGGCTGCAGCTCACTTTACAACCCATGGGCAGCCACAAATAGACATATATCGCATCGATAAATATACATCTCACTGCAGAAATCACAAACTCTTTTTTTTTCTTCAAATCTGGCCATTTCACATCACACATCTCAGCATATGTTAAGCCTAGAGGAAAGTTCAGAAAGGACAGACCTGTAGATGCAAAAATATTATGTGAACACAGAACATCCATGCATCATCTACAGATTTAAAGGATTTATTGACATATTCGTGTGTGTTTTATATACCTGGCAAAAAATGAAATAGACCTTGCTAGCAGGACCAGACAACTAACCAGCTTTTAAAATGCTTTGACTTTGAAAAGAACACAAAAGCCAGTAAAAAATGATTAGATACTTTGATCACATATAAACCTATTGATCCTATAAACATTCAGAAATCTGTGTTCACATTCACATCCAATTAATGCAGCTCTAATGGCAGGGGCGTACATAGAAATCACTGGGCCCCATGGCAAGAATCTGAATTGGGCCCCCTTGTGAGTGACCCATAGCGCCCCTTAGGGTACATGCACATGCACAACTACTGCAGAGAGCAGAAGCCTCCGTTGCAGATTCTGGCTAAACAAAGGGCAAAACAATCTTGAATGACCCCATCATTGTGAATGGGATCTGGCAGATGCCAGCAGTGTTTGGCATATGCTGGATCTGGCGATTCTGGAATTCTGCTAGTGGCTGGAACAGAATACCAAAATCTGATGGCAAGTGATTACCTGGCCTGAACTGTGCCTGCTGCTGCTTTTTATATAGTGTGTCATCCTTCCCCCAAGGTCTGTGCCTGCTCCTCCTTCACCTCCTCCTCAATGCTGACTTACTGTTTGTGCTGCTGGCAGAGCGCGGTCAGAGCCTGGGGCAGATCTTCAATGAGCTGGTCTGGAGTCTGGACTGGAGACGCTGCTGGATCTGGTCAGTCAGATCACAGTGCGACGAGTGTCGGCAGAAAAACAGAACAGGGACATTTTACAAAGTGCAGACACAGAAAACTAAAGGATTTTATCCAGTCACAACTGATGTTTCTCTGACTGCTGCAGAACCTCCTAATACACACCTCAGCTGCTTCAGAACCTCCTAATACACACCTCAGCTGCTGCAGAACTTCCTAATACACACCTTAGCTGCTGCAGAACCTCCAAATACACACCTTAGCTGCTGCAGAACCTCCTAATAGACACCTCAGCTGCTGCACCACATCATAGCTCACAAGTCAGCTGCTGCAGAACATCATAGTACACACCTCAGCTGCTGCAGAACATCACAGTACACACCTCATCTGCTTCAGAACCTTATAGTACACACCTCAGCTGCTGCAGAACCTCCTAATACACAACTCAGATTCTGCAGAACCTCCTAATACACACCCCAGCTTCTGCAGAACCTCACAATACACACCTTAGCTGCTGGAGAACCTCCTAGTACACATATCAGCTGCTGCAGAACCTCCTAATACACCCCTCAGATGCTGCAGAACCTCCTTACACAACTCAGCTGCTGCAGAACATCCTAATGCACACCTCAGCTGCTGCAGAACATCATAATCTGATGCTAAAACATATAAGGCTTTGATCATATCTGTGTTGGGCTTCATTCGCAGATCAGGTCATAAATGCTGGACACAATTTTATAGCCTGGCAGATGGAACCCATCAGATCTCATCATGATCAGCAGATCAGTTGGGTGTTGTCGTCCTTGAAGTGCCAGATCCGGAACTACGGGTACGGTGATTTTTGTTGATTTGCTCCTATGATGGCAGAACAGCAAACGTCACCAGCACAGATGTGAACAAAGCCTAATACACACTTCAGAAGCTGCAGAACATTATAATATTGACAAGGGAACTACAAGTCTCATCATCACCAGATTGTTATTATTGAAAATTAGGGAGCAACACAGGGAGAGGTAAAATGGTGAGAACTACAACTCCCAGCATGTCCCGGCTGTTATTATTGGATACAAGTGGATAATACACAGAGAGAATATAAGACAGGGTTCACATCACTGTTTAGTTTTCCGTACGTCTGATCGGTCAGAAGAACAGAAAAATAAAGAAAAAACGGATCCTGTATTTCAAGCATCAGTTCTGCACATTTGGCATCTGTTTATGCCATTTGATTCGTTAATTTAGACGGAATAAAGTCCTGCAAACTAAATGGTGATGTGAACCCAGCCTAAGACGAAAGAACTACAACTCTCAGCATGGCCAGACTTATTATGGAGCATCAGGATATATTACAGAGAGGAGGTACAAGAGGAGAGAACTAAAACTCCCAGCATGTCCAGATTATTATAGGAGATCATCTAGTTGTATTAGGTGATACAAAAAACTAAGTTCTCGGGCAGCACAGCAACAATGATGTGTGGACGGAGTGCCAGTGGGTGTAGAGGCGATCCACCAACCATCAAATAATAAAAAATTAGCTCCACGGCACTTCCCAAAAAATATGCAGTTTATTCACCAGTTAGCAAACTGGTGAATAAGGCTCCATTCAGACGTCCGTAGTCCATTGCGGATCCGCAAATTGCGGATCTGCAATACACCCGGCCGGCAACCCCATAGAAATGCCTATTCTTGTCCGCAATTGCGGACAAGAATAGGGCATGGCTTACAATAGGACAGCTCACTCTCTATTATCGTGGTTCGGTGCTCATGTCTATTTTGAATCACCCGCTTCAAAAAAAACTTTTTAAGATTAGACACGCTCTATTTTCTTGGGTAGCTGCGGATCGGAAGATCAGGGCCGCGCTCCGGAAACACACACATAGTGTGCTCTCCGCATCCATTCTGTCCCCATAGAGAATGAGCGGGTCCGCACCGGATACAGACCACACTTGCGGACGTGTTAATGGAGCCTCAACTGCATATTTTTTTGGAAGTGGCGTGGAGCTCATTTTTTATTGTATTAGGTGATAGCTTTAAAAGGAAATAACTATAATCCCCAGCGAGGCCAAACTTATTATAGGGCATTACTATACATTACAGAGAGGAGGTATAAAAGGAGAGAACTACAACTCCCAGCATTACCAAACTGTACTAGGGCTAAAGTTGAAATTACATGGAGAGGGATACAATAGGCCAGAAGAACTACATCTCCCAGAATTACCAGACTGTACTAGGACATATGTTTAAATTAAATGAAGAGGGATATAATAGGACAGAACTACAACTTCCAGCTTTTCTAGGATGTTATGGGTTATCTCAGGACACCACTAACCTCTCCTCTAGGCACCACACAGAAGCTCCGCCCCCTCACAGCGATATCCCACAGGTCTTTCACCAGTCATCTGCACTGGTCACATGATGATGACATCACCAAAGGTTTAGACTTCTGCTGCTCTGCTATTCCTTGGCTTCCTGCACTGGTCAGTCGCCTCGGTGGAAGAGGTTGCCACCTCGAAACGCGTCTGGCCGTTTCGGACTAATAACTACCCACCTAAGACTACACTAAACAGACTGTACTACATATTTTGAATTGGAACTTTATTTGGGTCACTGGGGCCCTTTAAAGATACCTCATAATCAAATAGATTGAAAGCATTACCTGATCCGTCTGACGTCACGTCACGTGACACAGCTGAGCTATTGCTCTATGGCAAAGGCTACAAACTTCACCACGTGAGACGCCGAGGTCCGCGCTTCACACAGCTGGAAAGTTCGTATCACAGCGACCGGAATCTACATACCGAACAACCAGGAGGACCGCAGGACAGCGCGTTATTCGTGTGTAACATAGAGCCAAGGATACACAGCCTGGAGATCAGTGAACGGAGGTGACAGGTAAGAGGCTGTGCAAGGGGGACGCCCCAGACGCCAGCCTTATTGTTGATACCTGGCCTCCAAAGAGACCAATTTCATCTGTTCCAATATTTTGGCAATTAACTTTTTGCAGCGTCACCTACTAAGGCCTCTTTCACACGGCCGTTTTTTTTCCCGTTTACTGGCCGTTTTTTGCGGTCCGTATACGGTCCGTATACGGAACCATTGATTTCAATGGGTCCGCAAAAAAAACGGAATGTGTTCCGTATGCATTCCGTTTCCGTTTTTCCGTTCCGTTTTAACATAGAACATGTCCTATATTTGGCCGCAAATCACGTTCCGTGGCTCCATTAAAGTCTATTGGTCCGCAAAAAAAACGGAATGCATACGGAAGTGCATCCGTATGTCTTCCGTATCCGTTCCGTTTTTTGCGGATCCATCTATTGAAAATGTTATGCCCAGCCCAATTTTTGCTATGAAATTACTGTATACTGTATTTGCCATACGGAAAAACGGAACGGAAAAACGGAACGGAAACGGAAACACAACGGAAACAAAAAACGGAACAACGGATCCGTTTAAAACGGACCGCAAAACACTGAAAAAGCCATACGGTCGTGTGCAATAGGCCTAACAGCGATATTTACCTTTGGGAGAACAATCCCTAATCACCAAGTTGTGGCACTTTCTCCATATCACATTATATGGTTTCATATTGTTCTCATTGCAATATCGATTCACTAATATTGATACGCCATTGTATTTTTAGAGCTTTAATTTTTATGTGGAACATTTTTGCACTAGCTGTCACCAATTTAACTATTTTAGATTCATTGTTTAAGCACTTATGCACAAATTTACAATTAGCTAACACGATTGCAACATCTGAATTGTGAAGATTATTGGTCTGGTGTCTAACTATCACAGTATATTCCAGGACTGTATGGGCAGTTACGGCATTTTATTTTAATCTATTTTAATAAATTACATTTTTAATTTGAATCAGATGGTGAGTGCCTGTTTTTAAATTTAAAATTTTACCAAGAGACAAAACCACACAAAAATGGGGTTGTAAGTAAATGGGTCAGAACCAGATGGGCTATGCAGTACCAAATGAGGGACAGAGAGTAGCCAGTAGACAAGCTGAGATCAGAACCAGATGGACAACGCAGTACCAAACGAAAGACAGAGAGTGGTCAGAAAACAAGCCAGGGTCAGAGGAACAAGCAATCCAAAAAGCACAGAAACCAGGAACACAGCTAGTGAGCCAGAGACTATCACTAGCACTAGGCTAGGAAGGAGTTTAAATAGAGCACCGAGTTCTAGGATTAGAACCTGATTGTAATGACCGGCGTCACGGAAAAGGGAGGGAAATGGGAAGGCCCTGTCCAAGGGAGAGGGAAAGGTGGTGACCCCTGACTCACCTTGCGGCTAGCACCTGACTGCCCTGACGTCCCTAGACGGGTTCCTCACTCGTACGCTGATCACGTGCCTAAACCCTGGCTTTCCCTAAGATGAGCCCTATGTAGTGAACGGGGCGGTGGGATCACTAGTCCGCACCACTGACACTAAAGGAAAACACCAAGGAGAGGACAGACAATACAGACAAACATATAATCCCAGGTGGGCGACAACAGCAGACCACGAAGGCCCAACAGGGATCCGGAGGGTAACGTTCTGGAACAACAACCAGGGATCACAGCTACACAGCTCCAGTGGGTCAGTATAGAAGTCCAGGCAGGAAGCTCTATATCTGGCAACCAGAGAAGGTGGGAGAGGGTAATATAAGGAGGTTGGGAGTGCTGGACAAGAAACAGCTGAGGAGAAGGAGCTATGGATCCCTGAGTAAGCCAAAAAGGGTTGCAAGGCAAACCCAGAAAGCTACCATAAAGAAACAGCACAATCTTTCTACATAGAGCGCGCAGCCACCCGCTGCGACTTCCTGACCCCGGGTATAACGGAGTCAGGCGTGGCTCTTGACACCCTCGTGACACTGATAGATCATGACTTGGTGCTCCATTACAGTGATGGTCAGTTCGCAGTGTTCGCCAGCGAACACATGCGGGTTGCCATCTTTAGTAAGGTAGACTCACCCGTCCGGCGATGCACAGGTAAGCCCTTACCTGTGCTTGTGCCGGTCTGAAATCAAATGCAGTCACCGGGAGCAGGCAGTTCCGAGAACAGCCCAAAGAAGGCCCCCGGCTGCTGCTCTCGTAACTGCCTGCTCCCGGTGACTGCATTTGATTTCAGACTGGCACAAGCACAGGCACAGGTAAGGGCTTATCTGTGCATCACCGGACGGGTGAGTCTACCTTACTAAAGATGGCAGCCCGCATGTGCTCGCTGGCAAACACTGCGAACTGACCATCACTTAATCAGAAACACTAGCACATAGGAATAGACCAGCTTATCAATCAGCCCACTGCTAATCTCCTCCAGCATTGTTGCTAAGGATGCTGTCACGTCACCTGGGGGCATGGCTTAGCAGTACGTCCCTCCCAGCAGGGGAGTAGCGTGGGGGGGGGGGGCCAGGGGGGCCGTTGCCCCGGGCTCAAAACTGCAGGGGGGCGCTCCGGCGCCGGCTGAAAAGTTTTTATATTGTGCGTTTTTTTCAGGACGCGCAACGGCCGGCCAGAGTCTGAGGTAGAGAGCTGTTTAGTGTGTGCGCCCGCCCGGCCCTGATGATTCATTTGTGCGGTCGTCGCGGCGGGCGCACTACTGTGTTGGTTAGTTAACTGTTAACAACTAGACAGTCTGACTGGCCTGGCTCCGCCTCCGGCTCCGCCCACTTTCCAGGCGGGAAACACAGTGCGGAGTGCGGGAGCCAGAGCCAGCAGAAGATTGCCACGAGTCCACTAGTCAGTGTGCACTGTGTCACTTCAGACTCCAGTCCAGACAGAGAACTGTTGAGTCAGAGACTGACCAGGCCCTGAGTCTGAGTGAGCCCTGAGCCAGTGAGCCACCCTAGAAGAGTCCAGAGTGACAGAGTCCAGTCCAGACTGTCCTGAGACTACTACAGAGCAGAGGTAGAAAGGGAGTTAGTGGCACTAGTAGTGAAGTGATTAAGTTGGGTGGCCATGTCAGATGTCACAATGATGACCTCCCTCCCTGTCCCTGAGTCTGTGTGTGGGGAGATGGTGGCTCAGCTGGTGGGTTTACAGTGTGCAATATTACCATTATTATTGCATGCTGCTCAGCCTGGCTCAGACAGTGGTGCCACCACTGTCTGAGCCAGGCTGAGCAGCATGCAATACTATTGGTAATAAATCAATGAGTGAAGTGCCAGATCTATGCCAGGCCAAATAGGTGGCGTGGCAGTCTGGCATTCATGGTTCTGATGTGGCAGCTTATAGGTATACATTGGGGCCATAATATATAATAATTATATAAGGGGGCCATCATTAATTATACATAGGGGCCATTATATATTATAATTATACAGAGAGGCTATTAATAATGGGCCCTCTGTATAATTCTAATATATAATGGCCCCCCTTTATAATTATTACCGTAAATATTATGGCCCCACTGTATAACTATAATTTATAGTTATACTGTGGGGCCATAATGTATAATTATTATATAAGGGGCCGTTATATATTATACAGAGGGGCCATTATATATAATAATTATACAGAGGGGCCATTATATATAATAATTATACAGTGGGGCCATTATACAGTATATTAGAATTATACAGAGGGCCCATTATCATAAGCCTCTCTGTATAATTATAATATATAATGGCCCCTATGTATAATATATAATGGCCCCTTGTATAATTATTATATATAATGGCCCCTTTGTATAATTATTATATATAATGGCACCTTTGTATAATTATCATTTATTATGGCCCCTCTGTATAACTATAATATATAATGGCCCCCTGTAGAATATATTATGGCCCCCTTGTATAATTATTATATATTATGGTCCCTCTGTATAACTATAATATATAATGCCCCCCTTGTATATTATATATAGTGACCACTCTTTAATATTAGGATATACAGGGAGTGCAGAATTATTAGGCAAGTTGTATTTTTGAGGATTAATTTTATTATTGAACAACAACCATGTTCTCAATGAACCCAAAAAACTCATTAATATCAAAGCTGAATATTTTTGGAAGTAGTTTTTAGTTTGTTTTTAGTTTTAGCTATTTTAGGGGGATATCTGTGTGTGCAGGTGACTATTACTGTGCATAATTATTAGGCAACTTAACAAAAAACAAATATATACCCATTTCAATTATTTATTTTTACCAGTGAAACCAATATAACATCTCAACATTCACAAATATACATTTCTGACATTCAAAAACAAAACAAAAACAAATCAGTGACCAATATAGCCACCTTTCTTTGCAAGGACACTCAAAAGCCTGCCATCCATGGATTCTGTCAGTGTTTTGATCTGTTCACCATCAACATTGCGTGCAGCAGCAACCACAACCTCCCAGACACTGTTCAGAGAGGTGTACTGTTTTCCCTCCTTGTAAATCTCACATTTGATGATGGACCACAGGTTCTCAATGGGGTTTAGATCAGGTGAACAAGGAGGCCATGTCATTAGATTTTCTTCTTTTATACCCTTTCTTGCCAGCCACGCTGTGGAGTACTTGGACGCGTGTGATGGAGCATTGTCCTGCATGAAAATCATGTTTTTCTTGAAGGATGCAGACTTCTTCCTGTACCACTGCTTGAAGAAGGTGTCTTCCAGAAACTGGCAGTAGGACTGGGAGTTGAGCTTGACTCCATCCTCAACCCGAAAAGGCCCCACAATCTGATCTTTGATGATACCAGCCCAAACCAGTACTCCACCTCCACCTTGCTGGCGTCTGAGTCGGACTGGAGCTCTCTGCCCTTTACCAATCCAGCCACGGGCCCATCCATCTGGCCCATCAAGACTCACTCTCATTTCATCAGTCCATAAAACCTTAGAAAAATCAGTCTTGAGATATTTCTTGGCCCAGTCTTGACGTTTCAGCTTGTGTGTCTTGTTCAGTGGTGGTCGTCTTTCAGCCTTTCTTACCTTGGCCATGTCTCTGAGTATTGCACACCTTGTGCTTTTGGGCACTCCAGTGATGTTGCAGCTCTGAAATATGGCCAAACTGGTGGCAAGTGGCATCTTGGCAGCTGCACGCTTGACTTTTCTCAGTTCATGGGTAGTTATTTTGCGCCTTGGTTTTTCCACACGCTTCTTGCGACCCTGTTGACTATTTTGAATGAAACGCTTGATTGTTCGATGATCACGCTTCAGAAGCTTTGCAATTTTAAGAGTGCTGCATCCCTCAGCAAGATATCTCACTATTTTTGACTTTTCTGAGCCTGTCAAGTCCTTCTTTTGACCCATTTTGCCAAAGGAAAGGATTATGCACACCTAATATAGGGTGTTGATGTCATTAGACCACACCCCTTCTCATTACAGAGATGCACATCACCTAAGATGCTTAATTGGTAGTAGGCTTTCGAGCCTATACAGCTTGGAGTAAGACAACATGCATAAAGAGGATGATGTGGTCAAAATACTCATTTGCCTAATAATTCTGCACGCAGTGTATAATGGCCCCCTCTGTATTATTATTATATATAAAATGGCCCCTCTGTATAATTATTATATATAATGACCCCTCTGTAATATTAGGATATATAATGGACCCTCTGTATAATTACTATATATAATGACCCCCCCCGTATTATTATAATATATAATGGCCCCCTCCGTATTATTAGGATATATAATGGCCCATTATATATCCTAATATTACAGAGGGGCCATTATATATTATAATATTACAGAGGGGTCATTATATATAGTAATTATACAGAGGGTCCATTATATATCCTAATATTACAGAGGGGTCATTATATATAATAATTATACAGAGGGGCCATTTTATATATAATAATAATAATACAGAGGGGGCCATTATATATTATACAGAGGGGGCCATTATATATAATAATGACTAATAATAATAAAACTCTGCAGAGATGAGACACGGCTGAAAGAAGGTGTCATGGCGGTCTTATCTCCGAATGAAGACGCTGAGGAAAGTCTACATCACAGGAGACGTCACTGGATGGATGAGGTATGTGGTGCTGTATTATACTGTATATTTTGTAGTGATGTATGTAATGTCCAAACACATATTTGTTTCACGGTAGGGTTGGGGGGTGGATTGAGAATTTGGCCCACCCTGCTGCATCCTGGCCCCAGACTTCAGGTCACACTGTGTGTGTGTTCTGAATTCTGGGGCCTTATACCCATCTACTAAATCATCTGTACTTAGAGAGTTACCACCATGTTATTGTGGTGTTACATAGGACTGCTATATTATCTGTAAAAGGGGCGTGTCCACAGGTTGGGAGGGGGGGGGCGCAATAAATGGCTTGCCCCGGGTGCTGGCAACCCACGCTACGCCACTGCCTCCCAGTGCGGCTGCACCGTAGCTGGAGATTGTGCCACTGGAGCCCAGACGGGTGTTTGTGACATATTATTTCTATAGTAAAGGAATGGTGCATGTCTGAATACAACTTGGATTTTTACAGTTGTTTTACATTTATTGAGAAATGAAGAAGTGTGTCATGTTAAACTGAATAACCCCTTACAGGGAGATCCTGTTAAAACTTTTTACCTGGCAATCAATGTGGTCGTGTGTTTAAAACCTTAGGACAGTACAAGGACTCCTAGAAATCACAATGATTTTAGGGGAAGATGCATAGAGCATGCCACGTATTTATTTTTCTGTCTGATTCACATAACATAACATAAACTAACTCAAATGTCCATTTGTAAAATTCTAGTTTAAAAAGAAAAAAACTGATAAAAATAGTTACATAAAATGTAACATACGTAACATAAACTAACAAAAATGATTTATTAAATGGACATCCCAAAGCAGTAAAACATACAGCATTATATAAAAATGTATCAATGTATGCACAGTATATAGGATCTACATAAATGTAACTGATAGAAACAGACATTATTTGTGCATTTCACAATAATATGAATTATTAGCACTGTTATATGGGCACCAAAATGCTGTAAAAGAAACTATAACTTGTCAAATAATACAATTATTTCTGTGCTCTGTAGTACCGGTATTTCAGATGAGTATTAGAGCTTGCAGAAAGGTAAGATTTCTATTGGGTTCAGTGGCAAAATTAGAATGCTGTGTTAACCCTTTCCTTTCCAAAATTGTTTCCGCAATTCAAGGGGAACACTGGTGGCAAGTTCTGCATTTTGTTTCTTAGGCTAGGTTCACACCACATTGTTGCCCTATGTTTAACATATATGTCTGAAAACAATAAAAGGATGCAAAAGCGCAGTACAGTCCACTCAGCATGCTTTTCCATCCTGCACAGTCCAGCAAAAAAACATACACATGAAGATAAACATTTTTCTTTCAATGGCACTCTTATGATGACAGATGCCACTGTATGGGAGCTGTCAAAGGTATCCGTTTAACGTATGTTTTTTTGTATACGTTAAACGTAAGACAAAAATGTGATGTGTACCCAGCCTTAGCCGCATAGGGTATGCTATGTCTGAAGGAAGTTAGATTTTTATTTTTGTGATACAATACACTTAACAGCTCACCAAGAGTCTACAGTGGGGGTAAATACAGATAATTATATCATTGAAAAATATCATTGACAGGACTTTTAAGGAGCTTAAGAAACCTTAGCTAGTTTTCCTGACCTGAAATCCAATACAGTATGATTAGCATACCGTAGCAAAATTACATACTTTTTTATATTCAGAGTGTGGTGTACATGAAGTATTCCATACTGTATGTGTGTTAAAGTTGCAGCTTGCAGCCACCACTTCTCTGCTAATCTAACCTGGTGGCCCAGACCTGGCTCCTTCTGTCTACCTCTTCCCAGCAGGTCTGGCATCCGGACATGCCCTGTCCCTCCACACAAGCAGTGGCCTGCTGCTGGAAAGAACTCTCCTCTACTGCCAATAGGGCACAATCACATGATCCCTCTGGCTCTTAAAGGGACAGTGTACACACACACAAAAATCTGCACCAGCCAATGGCTGACATCCCTGGGGTACTTAAGGCACCTTCCCCTATGGAAGGCTGCCTGAACATTGGGTTTTCTAGAATACTAGTATCCTGCAAAGGTGTCTGTTCTGTTGTCTGCCTTTGTACTGACTTTCTGGCCATTTACAGGATTCTGATCCTCCGCTGCCTGATCTGACCTGGGCCTCACCTCCATATTGACCCTTCACTGCCTGCCCAGACCTCAAACTAGTTACCGTATAGCATGTACTCTGCCTGCCCTGACCTGTCCCTGGCTGCAAATTTGCCTGACCCCTTTGTGACTTTGTGACTGGTGTCTCTGACCCATGGTCACCTGTCAATCACACAGAGACTACTGTAGGAGGTAGCGGGATAGTGGTTTCCCTGCAGCAATGTCCAGATGTGTATAAACGTTTTAAAGGATGAAAGCCAAATCTGTTAGTTGACCTGATGGTTTCATACCCACTGCTGTACTTTATGGATTAGATAAAAGTTTATGTTGATAGTTTCATGTCCTTTTTTCATGGAAAGCAGCAATATCACCAAAATGAATCAGAAAAGTCTTAAGGATAGCAAAGTGAGAGCTAATAACTTTAGGCAGTTAATAAAACAGGATGCCTCTCTATAGGGAGTACTGTGTTCTGAAGTACAGGAAAATAAAGTTTGTAGAAGGCAAAGTTAATACACTGAGCAATTTCAAGTACTGTATCTATAAAAATACCAAAACTTTATAGCATATCTTTTAAAAGAAATTAGTCCTAAATAGTAGTTGTGTACTCACTGCTGTCGGATCTTGGCGCCACATAGAAATGGTCCCAGAGCTGTACAGTATAGTCCACTGCACACCAGATAATATATACACAGACAATCCAACATAACTGGTAGCCACAGACAGCACAGAAGTTTTAAATCATCTGGATATTTAAAATAAACTCCCACCAAAACCTAACAAAAGTTAATTGGTTTACAATCAAAACAGAATAAAATCCAAGGAAAAACATGTAAATCACTGTATCCAAAAATCACAATAATCTTTATAATCCACATAACAACAAGTACCAGAAAGAAGTGGTGGAACACCTGGTGGCAAAACCTGTGATGATGCCATACCTATCCCAATTTCTATCATGCAATGTGTATTTAATATACATTGCAAGAAAAAGTATGTGAACCCTTTGGAATGATATGGATTTCTGCACAAATTCGTCAATGTGATCTGATTTTCATCTAAGTCACAACAATAGACAATCACAGTCTGCTTAAACTAATAACACACAAAGAATTAAATGTTACCATGTTTTTATTGAACACACCATGTAAACATGCACAGTGCAGGTGGAAAAAGTATGTGAACCCTTGGATTTAATAACTGGTTGAACCTCCTTTGGCAGCAATAACTTCAAACAAACGATTCCTGTAGTTGCAGATCAGACGTGCACAACGGTCAGGAGTAATTCTTGATCATTCCTCATAACAGAACTGTTTCAGTTCAGCAATATTCTTGGGATGTCTGGTGTGAATAGCTTTCTTGAGGTCATGCCACAGCATCTCAATCAGGTTGAGGTCAGGACTCTGACTGGGCCACTTCAGAAGGCGTATTTTCTTCTGTTTAACCCCTTAAGGACACAGCCTTTTTACACCTTAGGACCAGGCCATTTTTTGCAAATCTGACAAGAGTCCCTTTAAGTGCTGATAACTTTAAAACGCTTTGACTTATCCAGGCCGTTCTGAGATTGTTTTTTCGTCACATATTGTACTTCATGACACTGGTAAAATGAAGTCCAAAAAATTATTTTTTTTGCACCAAAAAATACCAAATTTAACAAAAATTTGGAAAAATTTGCAAATTCCAAAGTTTCAGTTTCTCTACTTCTGTAATACATAGTAATACCCCCAAAAATTGTGATGACTTTACATTCCCCATATGTCTACCTCATGTTTGAATTGTTTTGGGAATGATATTTTATTTTTTGGGGATGTTATAAGGCTTAGAAGTTTAGAAGCAAATCTTGAAATTTTTCAGAAATTTACAAAAACTCAATTTTTAGGGACCAGTTCAGGTCTCAAGTCACTTTGCCAGGCTTACATAATAGAAACCACCCAAAAATGACCCCATCTAAGAAACTACACCCCTCAAGGTATTCAAAACTGATTTTGCATACGTTGTTAACCCTTTAGGTGTTGCACAAGAGTTATTGGCAAATGGGGAGGAAATTTGAGAATTTCATTTTTTTTGTCGAATTTTTCATTTTAACCCATTGTTTCCACTAACAAAGCAAGGGTTAACAGCCAAACAAGACTGTTTCTTTATTGCCCTGACTCTGCTGTTTACAGAAACACCCCATATGTGGCCGTAAACTACTGTACGGCCACACAGCGGGGCGTAGAGTGAAAGGTGCGCCGTTTGGTTTTTGGAGGGCTGATTTTGCTGGACTGTTTTTTTGACACCATGTCCCATTTCAAGCCCCCCTGATGCACCCCTAGAGTAGAAACTCCATAAAAGTGACCCCATCTAAGAAACTACACCCCTCAAGGTATTCAAAACTGATTTTACAAACTTTGTTAACCCTTTAGGTGTTGCACAAGATTTAATGGAAAATAGAGATACAATTTAAAAATTTCACTTTTTTGGCAGATTTTCCATTTTAATATTTTTTTTCCAGTTACAAAGCAAGGGTTAACAGCCAAACAAAACTCATTATTTATGGCCCTAATTCTGTAGTTTACAGAAACACCCCATATGTGGTCGTAAACAGCTGTACGGGCACACGGCAGGGTGCAGAAGGAAAGGAATGCCATACGGTTTTTTGAAGGCAGGTTTTGCTGGACTGTTTTTTTTGATCCCATGTCCCATTTGAAGCCCCCCGATGCACCCCTAGAGTAGAAACTCCAAAAAAGTGACCCCATTTTAGAAACTACGGGATAGGTTGGCAGTTTTGTTGGTACTAGTTTAGGGTAGATAGGATTTTTGGTTGCTCTATATTACACTTTTTATGCGGCAAGGTAACAAGAAATAGCTTTTTTGGCACCGTTTTTTTGTTTTGTTATTTACAACATTCATCTGACAGGTTAGATCATGTGGTAATTTTATAGAGCAGGTTGTCACGGACGCGGCGATACCTAATATGTATACAATTTTTTTTATTTATGTAAGTTTTACACAATGATTTCATTTTTAAAACAAAAAAAATGTTTTAGTGTCTCCATAGTCTAAGAGCCATAGTTTTTCAGTTTTTGGGCGATTATCTTAAGTAGGGTCTCATTTTTTGAGGGATGATATGACGGTTTGATTGGCATCTGTTTTGGGGTGCATATGACTTTTTAATTGCTTGCTATTACACTTTTTGTGACGTAAGATGACAAAAAATGGCTTTTTTACACCGTTTTTATTTTTATTTTTTTACGGTGGTCATCTGAGGGGTTAGATCATGTGATATTTTTATAGAGCCGGTCGATACGGACGCGGCGATACCTAATATGTATACTTTTTTTTATTTATGTAAGTTTTACACAATGATTTCATTTTTGAAACAAAAAAAATCATGTTTTAGTGTTTCCATAGTCTAAGAGCCATAGTTTTTTCAGTTTTAGGGTGATTATCTTGGGTAGGGTATGATTTTTGCAGGATGAGATGACGGTTTGATTGTTACAATTTTGGCGTACATGCAACTTTTTTGATCACTTTTATTACCTTTTTTGGGAAGTAAGGTGGGCAAAATTTCTATTTCATCATAGTTTTTTATTTTTTATTTTTATGGCGTTCACCGTTCGGGTAAAGTAACATGACCGTTTTATAGATCAGGTCGTTACGGACGCGTCGATACCAAACATGTTTAGGGAATTTTATTTTTTTCATTTTTAATCAGTGATAAATGTGTTTTTTGATTTTTACTTTTTTTTCACTTTTATTCACTTTTTTTTTTACCCAGACCCACTTGGTTCTTGAAGATCCAGTGGGTCTGATGTCTGTATAATACAGTACAGTACAATATATATATTGTACTGTACTGTATTTTACACTTTGTCTGAACAGATCTATGCCTTTTAGCACAGATCTGTTCAGCACCATGGACAGCAGGATGCCTGAGACGGCGTCCTGTTGCCATGGGAACCTTCCCCGTCTGCTCAGTACTGGTCAGAACTGCGCAGACGGGGAAGGGTAAGGAGGGGATCTGTCGGGGGGCTGTATGGGGGCTCTCTCCCTCCCTCCCCATCGGGGGGCTGCAAAGGCACAGCAGCCCCCCGATGGGAGAGGGAGGGAGCTCCCTGCGCTGTTAACCTTTTCCATACAGCGGTCCGTACGGACCGCTGTATGGAAAGGGTTAAACGGCTGACATCCCATCGCAGATGTCAGCCGTTTATACCAGGGTGCCAGCAATGTGCTGGCACCCTGGTATACCCACTAGAAGCCAACGATTATACAAGGGGAGGCGGGCGGGGGATCGCGATACCGCCTGCCGCACCGCCCGCCTCCTGCACCGCCCGCAACCCTCCTCCTGCACCTCCCGCCACCATAAAATCATTCGGGGGTGCAGGGGGGGGTGAATAAAATGTTATTTTAGGCATATAAAGTTTCAGAAAATGCAGAAATCGCAGCAAACCGCAGGTCTGAATTGACCTGTGGTTTGCCGTGATCGCCGACATGGGGGGGTCACGGGACCCCCCCGCGCATTTAGCCTAGGTGCCTGCTCAATGATTTGAGCAGGCACCGGGTACCGATCACTGCCAGCCGCACGGCAGTGATCGAAAATACACAGGGCGTACATGTACGCCCTGAGTCCTTAAGTACCAGGGCACAGGGGCGTACCTGTACGCCCTATGTCCTTAAGAGGTTAAGCCATTCTGTTGTTGATTTACTTTTATGCTTTGGGTCGTTGTCCTGTTGCAACACCCATCTTCTGTTGAGTTTCAGCTGTGAAACAGATGGCCTTACGTTCTCCTGCAAAATGTCTTGATAAACTTGGGAATTCATTTTTTCTTGGACGATAGCAATCCGTCCAGGCCCTGACGCAGCAAAGCAGCCCCAAACCATGATGCCCCCACCACCATACTTCACAGTTGGGATGAGGTTTTGATATTGGTGTGCTGTGCCTCTTTTTCTCCACACATAGTGTTGTGTGTTTCTTCCAAACAACTCAACTTTGGTTTCATCTGTCCACAGAATATTTTGCCATTACTGCTGTGGAACATCCAAGTGCTCTTGTGCAAACTGTAAACGTGCAGCAATGTTTTTTTTGGACAGCAGTGGCTTCCTCTGTGGTATCCTCTCATGAAATCCATTCTTGTTTAGTGTTTTATGTATCGTAAATTCGCTAACAGGGATGTTAGCATATGCCAGAGACTTTTGTAAGTCTTTAGCTGACACTCTAGGATTCTTCTTCACCTCATTGAGCAGTCTGCGCTGTGCTCTTGCAGTCATCTTTACAGGACGCCACTCCTAGGGAGAGTAGCAGCAGTGCTGAACTTTCTCCATTTATAGACAATTTATCTTACCGTGCACTGATGAACAGCAAGGCTTTTGGAGATACATTTATAACCCTTTCCAGCTTTATGCAAGTCAACAATTCTTAATCGTAGGTCTTCTGAGAGCTCTTTTGTGCGTGGCATCATTCACATCAGGCAATGCTTCTTGTGAAAAGCAAACCCAGAACTGGTGTGTGTGTTTCCACCTGCACTGTGAATGTTTACATGGTGTGTTCAATAAAAACATGGTAACATTTAATTCTTTGTGTGTTTGTCTATTGATTCTGTGATTGTCTATTGTTGTGACTTAGATGAAGATCAGATCACATTTTATGACCAATTTGTGCAGAAATCCATATCATTCCAAAGGGTTCATATATAGAGTTGAGCGAACACCTGGATGTTCGGGTTCGAGAAGTTCGGCCGAACTTCCCGGAAATGTTCGGGTTCGGGATCCGAACCCGACCTGAACTTCGTCCCGAACCCGAACCCCATTGAAGTCAATGGGGACCCGAACTTTTCGGCACTAAAAAGGCTGTAAAACAGCCCAGGAAAGAGCTAGAGGGCTGCAAAAGGCAGCAACATGTAGGTAAATCCCCTGCAAACAAATGTGGATAGGGAAATGAATAAAAATAAAAATAAAATAAATAAAAATTAACCAATATCAATTGGAGAGAGGTCCCATAGCAGAGAATCTGGCTTCACGTCAGCAGAGAATCAGTCTCTTCATGCCATAGCAGAGAATCTGGCTTCACGTCACCCACCACTGTAACAGTCCATTGTCATATATTTAGGCCCCGGCACCCAGGCAGAGGAGAGAAGTCCCGTAACAGAGAATCTGGCTTCATGTCAGCAGAGAATCAGTCTGCATGCCCTAGCAGAGAATCATGCTTTACGTCACCCAACACTGGAACAGTCCATTGTCAGATATTTAGGCCCAGGCACCCAGACAGAGGAGAGAGGTCCCATAACAGAGATTCAGGCTTCATGTCAGCAGAGAATCAGTCTGCATGTCATAGCAGAGAATCATGCTTTACGTCACCCAACACTGGAACAGTCCATTGTCAGATATTTAGGCCCAGGCACCCAGGCAGAGGAGAGAGGTCCCGTAACAGAGAATCTGGCTTCATGTCAGCAGAGAATCAGTCTTCATGTCATAGCAGAGAATCAGGCTTCACGTCACCCACCACTGGAGCAGGCCACTGTCAGATATTTTTAGGCCCCGACACCCAGACAGAGGAGAGAGGTCCCATAACAGAGATTCAGGCTTCATGTCAGCAGAGAATCAGTCTTCATGTCATAGCAGAGAATCAGGCTCCACGTCACCCAACACTGGAACAGTCCATTGTCACATATTTAGGCCCAGGCACTCAGGCAGAGGAGAGAGGTCCCATAACAGAGATTCAGGCTTCATGTCAGCAGAGAATCAGTCTTCATGTCATAGCAGAGAATCAGGCTTCACGTCACCCACCACTGGAACAGGCCACTGTCACATATTTAGCCCCAGGCACCCAGGCAGAGGAGAGAGGTCCCATAACAGAGATTCAGGCTTCATGTCAGCAGAGAATCAGTCTACATGTCATAGCAGAGAATCAGGCTTCATGTCACCCACCACTGGAACAGGCCACTGTCAGATATTTTTAGGCCCCGGCACCCAGACAGAGGAGAGGTTCATTCAACTTTGGGTTGCCCCGCAATATAATGGTAAAATGAAAATAAAAATAGGATTGAATGAGGAAGTGCCCTGGAGTACAATAATATATTGTTAAGGGGAGGTAGTTAATGTCTAATCTGCACAAGGGATGGACAGGTCCTGTGGGATCCATGCCTTGTTCATTTTTATGAACATCAGCTTGTCCACATTGGCTGTAGACAGGCGGCTGCGTTTGTCTGTAATGACGCCCCCTGCCGTGCTGAATACACGTTCAGACAAAACGCTGGCCGCCGGGCAGGCCAGCACCTCCAAGGTATAAAAGGCTAGCTCTGGCCACGTGGACAATTTGGAGACCCAGAAGTTGAATGGGGCCGAACCATCAGTCAGTACGTGGAGGGGTGTGCACAGGTACTGTTCCACCATGTTATTGGAATGTTGCCTCCTGCTAACACGTTCCGTATCAGGTGGTGGTGCAGTTAGCTGTGGCGTGGTGACAAAACTTTTCCACATCTCTGCCATGCTAACCCTGCCCTCAGAGGAGCTGGCCGTGACACAGCTGCATTGGCGACCTCTTGCTCCTCCTCTGCCTTCGCCTTGGGCTTCCACTTGTTCCCCTGTGACATTTGGGAATGCTCTCAGTAGCGCGTCTACCAACGTGCGCATGTACTCGCGCATCTTACTATCACGCTCCAGTGCATGAAGTAAGGTGGGCACATTGTCTTTGTACCGTGGATCCAGCAGGGTGGCAACCCAGTAGTCCGCACACGTTAAAATGTGGGCAACTCTGCTGTCGTTGCGCAGGCACTGCAACATGTAGTCGCTCATGTGTGCCAGGCTGCCCAGAGGTAAGGACAAGCTGTCCTCTGTGGGAGGCGTATCGTCATCGTCCTGCGTTTCCCCCCAGCCACGTACCAGTGATGGGCCCGAGCTGCGTTGGGTGCCAGCCCGCTGTGAACCTGCTTCATCCTCATCCTCCTCCACCTCATCCTCGTCCTCCTCGTCCTCCAGTAGTGGGCCCTGTCTGGCCACATTTGTACCTGGCCTCTGCTGTTGCAAAAAACCTCCCTCTGAGTCACTTCGAAGAGACTGGCCTGAAAGTGCTAAAAATGACCCCTCTTCCTCCTCCTCCTCCTCCTGGGCCACCTCCTCTTCCATCATCGCCCTAAGTGTTTTCTCAAGGAGACATAGAAGTGGTATTGTAACGCTGATAACGGCGTCATCGCCACTGGCCATGTTGGTGGAGTACTCGAAACAGCGCAACAGGGCACACAGGTCTCGCATGGAGGCCCAGTCATTGGTGGTGAAGTGGTGTTGTTCCGCAGTGCGACTGACCCGTGCGTGGTGCAGCTGAAACTCCACTATGGCCTGCTGCTGCTCGCACAGTCTGTCCAGCATGTGCAAGGTGGAGTTCCACCTGGTGGGCACGTCGCATATGAGGCGGTGAGCGGGAAGGCCGAAGTTACGCTGTAGCGCAGACAGGCGAGCAGCGGCAGAATGTGAACGCCGGAAGCGCGAACAGACGGCCCGCACTTTATGCAGCAGCTCTGACATGTTGGGGTAGTTGTGAATGAACTTCTGCACCACCAAATTCAGCACATGCGCCAGGCAAGGGATGTGCGTCAAACCGGCTAGTCCCAGAGCTGCAACGAGATTTCGCCCATTATCGCACACCACCAGGCCGGGCTTGAGGCTCACCAGCAGCAACCACTCGTCGGTCTGTTGTTCTATACCCCCCCACAACTCCTGTGCGGTGTGGGGCCTGTCCCCCAAACATATGAGTTTCAGAATGGCCTGCTGACGTTTACCCCGGGCTGTGCTGAAGTTGGTGGTGAAGGTGTGTGGCTGACTGGATGAGCAGGTGGAAGAAGAGGAGGAGGAAGCTGAGTAGGAGGAGGAGGAGACAGGAGGCAAAGAATGTTGCCCTGCGATCCTTGGCGGCGGAAGGACGTGCGCCAAACAGCTCTCCGCCTGGGGCCCAGCCGCCACTACATTTACCCAGTGTGCAGTTAGGGAGATATAGCGTCCCTGGCCGTGCTTACTGGTCCATGTATCTGTGGTTAGGTGGACCTTGCCACAGATGGCGTTGCGCAGTGTACACTTGATTTTATCGGATACTTGGTTGTGCAGGGAAGCCACGGCTCTCTTGGAGAAGTAGTGCCGGCTGGGAACAACATACTGTGGGACAGCAAGCGACATGAGCTGTTTGAAGCTGTCTGTGTCCACCAGCCTAAATGACAGCATTTCATAGGCCAGTAGTTTAGAAATGCTGGCATTCAGGGCCAGGGATCGAGGGTGGCTAGGTGGGAATTTACGCTTTTCTCTCAAATGTTTGTGAGATGGAGAGCTGAACGCTGCCGTGTGACATGGTTGAGATGCTTGGTGACGCAGGTGGTGGTGTTGGTGGTACATCCCATGTTTGCTGGGCGGCAAGTGCCAACGTTCCTCCAGAGGCGGAGGAAGAGGCCGAGGCGGCGGCAGCAGCAGAAGAGGCCGAGGCGGCAGCAGCAGAAGAGGTAGCAAGGGGAGCCTGAGTGACTTCCTTGTTTTTAAGGTGTTTACTCCACTGCAGTTCATGCTTTGCATGCAGGTGCCTGGTCATGCAGGTTGTGCTAAGGTTCAGAACGTTAATGCCTCGCTTCAGGCTCTGATGGCACAGCGTGCAAACCACTCGGGTCTTGTCGTCAGCACATTGTTTGAAGAAGTGCCATGCAAGGGAACTCCTTGAAGCTGCCTTAGGGGTGCTCGGTCCCAGATGGCGGCGGTCAGTAGCAGGCGGAGTCTCTTGGCGGCGGGTGTTCTGCTGTTGCCCACTGCTCCCTCTTTGTTTTTTGCTACGCTGTTGGCTCGGTCTCACCACTGCCTCTTCCTCCGAACTTTGAAAGTCAGTGGCACGACCTTCATTCCATGTGGGGTCTAGGACCTCATCGTCCCCTGAATCGTCTTCCACCCAGTCTTGATCCCTGACCTCCTGTTCAGTCTGCACACTGCAGAAAGACGCAGCAGTTGGCACCTGTGTTTCGTCATCATCAGAGACGTGCTGAGGTGGTATTCCCATGTCCTCATCATCAGGAAACATAAGTGGTTGTGCGTTAGTGCATTCTATCTCTTCCACCCCTGGGGAAGGGCTAGGTGGATGCCCTTGGGAAACCCTGCCAGCAGAGTCTTCAAACAGCATAAGAGACTGCTGCATAACTTGAGGCTCAGACAGTTTCCCTGATATGCATGGGGGTGATGTGACAGACTGATGGGCTTGGTTTTCATGCGCCATCTGTGCGCTTTCTGCAGAAGACTGGGTGGGAGATAATGTGAACGTGCTGGATGCACTGTCGGCCACCCAATTGACTAATGCCTGTACCTGCTCAGGCCTTACCATCCTTAGAACGGCATTGGGCCCCACCAAATATCCCTGTAAATTCTGGCGGCTACTGGGACCTGAGGTAGTTGGTACACTAGGACGTGTGGCTGTGGCAGAACGGCCACTTCCTCTCCCAGCACCAGAGGGTCCACTAACACCACCACGACCATGTCCGCGTCCGCGTCCCTTACTAGATGTTTTCCTTATTGTTACCATTCACCACAATAAGAAAAATATTATTCGGGCCGATGTATTGAATTCAAAATCAGGCCTTTTTTACAGACACCTAACACTATCTGGCTATCTATTTAGGTACCGTATTACACTAATACAGGCAGACCAGTAATGACAGATTTAGCTGAATACAAATTTGAGGCCTATTATTTAGGCGCTGGGTGACAGGTATACGTTTACGGACAGAATTAGACTTGGATCTGCACTGTAGCGTGTGTGTGAAGTTCTTGAGAATGACCCTATCAGCACCTTGAATCTAATCTACCCTTTTAGGGATAGATTTAAAGTAGGCCTGATACAGCAGAAACCACTAATTTTGAGAATTGCAAAATTGGGAATTGTTTTTCAACCCAGAACAAAAACTGTGCTTTGTTGGACATTAAATAACTTGACCAGCTAAAACAGTAATGACAGATTTGGATGAATATAAATGCGAGGCCTATTTTTTAGGTGCTGGGTGACAGGTATACGTTTAATCACAGAATTAGACTTGGATCTGCACTGTAGCGTGTGTGTGAAGTTCTTGAGAATGACCCTATCAGCACCTTGAATCTAATCTACCCTTTTAGGGATAGATTTAAAGTAGGCCTGATACAGCAGAAACCACTAATTTTGAGAATTGCAAAATTGGGAATTGTTTTTCAACCCAGAACAAAAACTGTGCTTTGACGGACACTAAATAACTTGACCAGCTAAAACAGTAATGACAGATTTGGATGAATATAAATGTGAGGCCTATTTTTTAGGCGCTGGGTGACAGGCTCAACTTGCCCCTGATGTAGTATATGGCCAAAAAATAACCACACTATTGATGGTTAAATGCACTTGATGAAAGCTTGACCCTGATGTAGGATATAGCAAAAAATAACCACACTATTGATGGTTAAATGCACTTGGGGGACAGGCTCAGCTTGCCCCTGATGTAGTATATGGCCAAAAAATAAGCACACTATTGATGGTTAAATGCACTTGATGACAGCTTGACCCTGATGTAGGATATAGCAAAAAATAACCACACTATTGATGGTTAAATGTACTTGGTGGCAGCTTGTGCTGGCACACCACAAGCCACAAAATGGCCGCCGATCACCCCAGAAAAAAGTGACTGAAAAACGCTCTGGGCAGCCTAAAAACACTGAGCAATTGAATAGCAGCAGTTCAATGATCCACAGCTGTAGATCGATCACTGAATGAAGTCTTTTGGAGGAGTTAATCACTGCCTAATCTCGCCCTAACGTCGCAGCTGCAACCTCTCCCTACATTTGTATCAGCAGAGTGACGTGCAGCGCTACGTGACCCAAGCTTATATAGAGGCTGGGTCACATGCTGCACTGGCCAATCACAGCCATGCCAATAGTAGGCAAGGCTGTGATGGCCTCTTGGGGCAAGTAGTATGATGCTTGTTGATTGGCTGCTTTGCAGCCTTTCAAAAAGCACCAAGAAAGCGCCGAACACCGAACTCGAACCAGGACTTTTATGAAAATGTTCGGGTTCGGGTCCGTGTCACGGACACCCCAAAATTCGGTACGAACCCGAACTATACAGTTCGGGTTCGCTCATCCCTATTCATATACTTTTTCTTGCAACTGTACATTAATAAGTAATTGCAACAATGAATAGCTGGAAGTAGCCCATTGAAGATAAAAACACAAGTACATTTGGGTAAATAAACATTATACCATAAAAAGGCTGGAGAAAAAGGAAACACACACCAGCCACCAATGAAGTAGGACACCATTGGTGGCTGGTGTTTGTTTCTGAATATTGTGATTTTTGGATACAGTTGTTTATGTGCTTTTCCTTGGATTTTTACATCTGGATCTTTGTTAAGACATTTGTAAAAGAGGATCAGAGAAGCTGGGATGCAATCGCAATGCAATCGCAGAGTGTCAATCCATTGTCATGGTAGTGGGTGGCCCAATGTAGGTCCCCCACATCTGCCATCTTTGCACACTCATTGGACCCTTGTCTCATAGAATTCCTGTCTGCCTTAGGCTGACTAGCATAATATACTGATATACAGAAGTTACAAGAAAAAAAGCGACAGAATTAAACAATAAAATAAACTATGTGTATTGAGTATTTCCAGGTCCGTATTGCCATACTATCAAATTAATGGATTATTTATCCTGCATGGTATGGCAAATTTGCTGTTTATGGTCACCATCTCCAAAAAGTGATTTAAATTGAATTGTATATAACAAAAAACAAAAAAAAAAACAATAAACACTACAGTTCATTAAATAAAAGCAAGCCCTCATAGCAGAGAAAATGTTGGCCCTCAGAATATGTCGACACAAAAAAGTTGTAAACCATTAAAAAAAATCAAATTAAAATTGGCATAGCAGTAACTGTTTACACAGAATACAGAAATCCCATAATTTATGCCTCACAGTAAGGCCTCATGCACACGGGCGTTTTTTTTAACGGTCCGCAAAAACGGGGTCCGTAGGTCCGTGATCCGTGACCGTTTTTTCATCCGTGGGTCTTCCTTGATTTTTGGAGGATCCACGGACATGAAAAAAAAGTCGTTTTGGTGTCCGCCTGGCCGTGCGGAGCCAAACGGATCCGTCCTGAATTACAATGCAAGTCAATGGGGACGGATCCGTTTGACGTTGACACAATATGGTGCCATTTCAAACGGATCCGTCCCCATTGACTTTCAATGTAAAGTCTGGAGTCCCTTTTATACCATCGGATCGGAGTTTTCTCCAATCCGATGGTATATGTTAACTTGAAGCGTCCCCATCACCATGGGAACGCCTCTATGTTAGAATATACTGTCGGATATGAGTTAGATCGTGAAACCTCATTTCCGACAGTATATTCTAACACAGAGGCGTTCCCATGGTGATGGGGACGCTTCTAGTTAGAATATACTACAAACTGTGTACATGACTGCCCCCTGCTGCCTAGCAGCATCCGATCTCTTACAGGGGGCCGTGATCAGCACAATTAACCCCTCAGGTGCCGCACCTGAAGGGGTTAATTGTACTATCATATCCCCCTGTAAGAGATCAGGGCTGCCAGGCAGCAGGGGGCAGACCCCCCCCTCCCCAGTTTGAATATCATTGGTGGCCAGTGCGGCCCCCCCCCCCTTTCTCCCTCTATTGTAATAATTCGTTGGTGGCACAGTGTGCGCCCCCCCACCCCCCCTTCCTCCCTCTATTGTAATAATTCGTTGGTGGCACAGTGTGCGCCCCCCCCTTCCTCCCTCTATTGTAATAAATCGTTGGTGGCACAGTGTGCGCCCCCCCCCCCTTCCTCCCTCTATTGTAATAAATCGTTGGTGGCACAGTGTGCGGCCTCCCATCTCCCCCCCCCCCCCCCCCCCGATCATTGGTGGCAGCGGGTTACTAGCAATAGTACAATAGTAAAAGATTCATACTTACCTGGGAGCTGCGATGTCTGCTTCCGGCCGGGAGCTCCTCCTACTGGTAAGTGACAATTCACTTACCAGTAGGTGGAGCTCACGGCCGGACACGAACATCGCAGCAGCCGGTAAGTATGAATCTTCTACTATTGTACTAGTGCTAAGTAACCATGGCAACCAGGACTGTAGTAGCGTCCTGGTTGCCATGGTTACCGATCGGAGCCCCAGCGATTAAACTGGGACTCCGATCGGAACTCCGCTGCCACCAATGATGGGAGGGGGAGATGGGAGGCCGCACACTGGCCACCAATGTTGTTAATGCTATAGAGGGAGGGGGGGCCGATGGGGGGCGCACACTGTGCCACCAACGAATTATTACAATAGAGGGAGGGAGGGGGGGGGGCGCACACTGTGCCACCAACGAATTATTACAATAGAGGGAGGGGGGGCCGCACTGGCCACCAACCTATTATTACAATAGAGGGGGGGGGGTCCGCACTGGCCACCAATGATATTCAAACTGGGGAGGGGGGGGGAGGGTCTGCCCCCTGCTGCCTGGCAGCCCTGATCTCTTACAGGGGGCTGTGATCAGCACAATTAACCCCTTCAGGTGCCTGTAAGAGATCGGGTGCTGCCAGGCAGCAGGGGGCAGTCTTGTACACAGTTTGTAGTGTATTCTAACTAGAAGCGTCCCCATCACCATGGGAACGCTTCTGTGTTAGAATATACTGTCGGTTCTGAGTTTTCACGAAAACTCAGCTTTGAAAAAGCTTTTATGCAGACGGATCTTTGGATCCGTCTGTATAAAAACGAACCTACGGCCACGGATCACGGGCACGGATGCCAATCTTGTGTGCATCCGTGTTCTTTCACGGACCCATTGACTTGAATGGGTCCGTGAACCGTTGGCCGTGAAAAAAATAGGACAGGTCATATTTTTTTCACGGCCAGGAAACACGGATCACGGATGCGGCTGCAAAACGGTGCATTTTCCGATTTTTCCACGGACCCATTGAAAGTCAATGGGTCCGCGAAAAAAAACGGAAAACGGCACAACGGCCACGGGTGCACACAACGGTCGTGTGCATGAGGCCTTAACTGCACAAAATTGAAAATGTAAAAAAACACAATAGGATAAATGCAATTTTTTTTTTAGTTAATAAAAGTTAATCAAGCCCTCATGTGACTTTTTTGCAAAAACAAAAAGCAAAACAAGATATGGTTTTTAGGATGTGTTAAGAAAAAAAGAAAACAAATCACCACAGCAATAAAGCTATAATAGGTCATGTCTGTAAGGGGCTAAGTATACAGTAGTAACTACTCTGGTTATGTCACATGGTTTCTTAACATTGTCAGAGCAGATGTTATATTAAACATACATGCGTATTTATTTGAATAAATTCATAAATTATGGATTAACCTGAATCACTTCAAATCACTAAACATATGATCTATATTAGGCTACTTTCACACCTCCGGTGTGAAACTCCTGCATGGCCGTTCCGACAGACAAGTGGGACATTGGCTGGACACAAACCACAGCCATGAGCTCATGAATATGGGGACTCATTGGCATGCACTGGAGCTGTCAGGATTTACACTGACGAGCAAAAGGGTAACAATGTTTAGAACTTTTGACTTTCAGACTCCATATCTCACCATCCACTACAGCTTCAAACGTGAAACTACCATTAATTTATAGATGATCATCTTGGCTATCTCATACATAAATCGGACTTGCAACAATTTAGCATATGATTAGTTATGAAGATTCTTGCCATGTAACTGCATTGTTAATGTTTTGTTTCTATCCTTCTAAATTTAAATTTTTAATAAAATTATTTTGTTAGTAGTTTTTAAATCCGCTTTTGGCTTACAACAATGCCTCAATCCTTCTGGGCATGCTTTTGAACAGATTCAAGCATGTCTCGATTGAAATCTGTTCCCAGGTCTCTTCTACATATTCCCAATGTTGATGCATACTGGGTGATTCACTTGGGTACAAATACAGCTTTTTCGTCAACTCTACCCACAAGTGTTTGATTGGGTTGAGGTCTGGGTGGGCCAATCCAGCACCTCTACTTCATTGTCATTGAACCATTTTTTCACCAATCTCTATGAATGCTTTGGGTCATTGTCCTGCTGGAACACTATGTCGTCCGTTTCATACCCATAGTACTCGAGTGTTCAAAGTAACTCATCTTGTAGAATACTCACATATAGCTCAGCACTGAGACCACCGTCGATCCTGGTCAAGTATCTATCACCTTTGGCTGTGAAACAACCCCATATCATCAGGCTTCCTCAACCAAACTTAACAGTTCCTTCAATTTCTCGATATGTTATCCCGTTTTTTCCCTTGTTTCTTCTGGGCCTATTTGCACCCATCAGATCCCTGTCTATTGACTTTCATCTCATCGCTCCAAATCACCCATTTCCAATCTTCTACTGTCCACTGTTTGTACTTTTTGGCAAACTCGAGCTGGCGCTTCTTATGATGATATTGAAGTTTAGGGTTGTTCACCTTTTTTTGGGCCACCATTCCAGACTTATATAATGTGCATCGCACAATGCTTGCATGGATGTCTGTCATCAGGCTCGGACTGGCCCAAAGGGGTACAGGTGAATCCCCCGGTGTGCCTCTGAGCAAGGTGGGCCCCTAGTCTCCCACCCCCTGCACAAGTGCCACATAACACAGTAGACTTACTGCACTACATACATATATTCCATGTACAGCACCTCAACCAGCCTATGTTCATATAAAAAACTTGATAGATTATTAAAGAAACTCCCCAGTTTTTTATTATGGACACGATCAGAGCTGAGATGACTTCTAGGTATAGAGGAAAGCTACCAGTGTCCTCTTCTCCCCAGGACCTACCTTCTCAATGTTGCTGCAGGGACCCCCCTATTCAATCATCTGGTAGCATCTTGCTGCTGTGTGAGCAGGAAATATTTGAATGTATCCGTAAGGTGGGCCCCCAAAATAAATTTTACTGGTGGGCCCTAGGCCCCCTAGTCCCATACTGTATGTGATCTCACTATTATGAAGCATACGAGCCACCTCCACTGCTGTGTTTGTCACACCAGAACTGATAGACCTTGTGATGAGCCGACTTGTTGAGTCTGATATTTTGCCTGGACGTCCACCTCTTGGTTTTGGAATGGATGGACAGACTTCATTTCGTAGTCTTCCAACTGTCATGGAACTCACACGATGCAGTTTAGCAATTTTCTTGGCCGAGATAATGCTATCGATGAGCGGGATGATTCTGTTTCTCTTTTCTTGGGAAATCCTCTTCATGGCTGCTCCGGGATTCGCACCAGTGACCTTTCGATTGGGAATCAACCACTGAGCTATTAGGGAATGTGAGAATGGGTTGTAATTTGTAGTATACAAGAAGGAAAAGATTGTTCCGCCACCAGGAGCAAAACAGTAATAATGTAATTACATGACAAGAATCTGCATAGCTAATCATATGCTAAATAGTTGTAAGTCCAATTTATGTATGAGATAGCCAAGATGAGTGTCTATAAAATGATAGTAGTCTCATGTTCGAAGCTGTAGTGGAAGGTGAGATATGGAGCTTGAAAGTCAAAAGTTCAAAACATTGTTACCTTTTTGCTTGTCAGTGTAAGAGTGAGAGCAACATAAAACTGGTAATAGATTCCCTTGAATGAATAGTGGGGAATTGCTACCAATAAACATAATCATTCACTTTTGTTTATTGTGGCTCAGTGAAGGAGAGTTTTAGATCCTAGTCCCTAAATTCAAGATCACACAGTGCAGATTTTGCCGCATCTTATTTTTTTTATCAAAAATAAGAAGTGGATCTAAAGAGAAGAAATGTACGTTTTCTCTTTATATTTTTTCAACTATTTAAGATTATCTCCCAGTTTTCACCAAATAAATCATATTAGAGGGGTTGTACAGGATTAAAGAAATGTGGCTGCTTAACTCCAGAAACAGCACCTCACCTGTTCACACCTGTTTGTGTGGTATTGCAGCTCACTTCACACAGCCAATGATTGGCTGCAGCCTTAGGATGAGAGAATCAATTCTACCCTGTAATAGAGTTGAGGAAAAAAACTTTGCTTGGCTGCCTGAGAGGCCTGGGGGTACTATTTATTCTCATGGAGGGCGCTGAGTATGAATGAAAATTAGCACATTTTACATCTGCTGGCATCAGATAGGCTTTGGAAAGCTAATTTGAATATGTTTCCCATATTGCCTGCCCTGCAATACTCTGCATATATACTATGCATTCTAGGCACTGTCAATAATAAGAAAGAGAACCTTCCAGACAATGTGTATATATATTGCCCTGAAACCCAGACTAGCATTCTCAGCTTCACTGTGACTTCACCGTCTCTTGTGTTCAAGCTTAACCCCCACCTCGACCATTAGAGACGTTGACTTCACTGTGAGCAATGCTAGCCAGAAACATACGCCTATCGTTCTCCATGTAGAGCCAGTTCCATCACTTGATTTCCAAAAAATGGCCAACCAAATATTATACCTTGTATAGTTTTTTGGGCCTTTATTGACATATTTGCTCATTTTTATTTACACTCTTTTTTTATTTTCTTCTGATTTCTGGCAACAGGAGAAAGTTTGACGTCCCTTCATTATCAGTTTCGTCTCGGAATATCCACAGTTTCCTTGATTGTTAAGGATACGTGCCTTGCTTTGTGGGAGCAGTTGCATGCAGAATTTATACCACATCCAAGTAGGCAACAGTCGATTGAAATTTCAGAAAAATTGTGGGAGGTGTGCCAGTTTCCTAACTGTCTTGAGGCAGTGGACGGGAAACATACGTATTATAAAGCCCCAAGACACAAGTTTAGAGTACTTTAACTACAAAAATTTCAATTAAATTAATGGGCATCGCTGACGCCTAGTACCATTTTGTGGCAATCGATGTTGGGGCTTATGGCCGAACCAATGATTCCATGGTCTTTTAAAATTCTTACATGGGCCGAAGGCTATACAATAGACAATTTGATTTTCTACCACCTCAACCTCTACCAGGTACTGATGCTCCCCCCATGCCCTTCGTGTAGGTTGATGATGAAGCGTTTAAGATGTGTGGCAAAGTAATTAAACCTTATTGCAGCTGCAGATTAAACTGGAGCAAACACATATTCAACTACTGCCTAACAAGGGCCTGAAGAATGGTGGAATGCGCATTCGGCATTTTGCTGGCTAAATGGCGGATTTTCACAAAACCCATTCAACTAAAAATAAAAAACTGTTGATGAGGTAGTAAAGGCATGTGTGGTGTTACACAACTGCCTCCTCATAAAAGAACCGCTACATGTCAAGCAGATCCCTGAAGACCGCGATTTGGCCAGAATTGAAAGTTTTGGACCAAGGACCACTGTAGACACACGCTAGCATGCTGATAGAAATCTGATTCTGTGATTAAACCTATACCTGTCACACAGCGCAAAAAAAAAACAGGCCTCACATCTCTATTTAACCAAATCTGTACTGTTTTAGCTGGTCAAGTTATTTGTAGTGACCGTAAAAGCACACTTTTTTTTCTGGGTTGAAAAACCATTCCCAAATTTTCCATTCTCAAAATAACTAGTTTCTGGTATTTGAGGCCTACTTGAAATCTATCCCAAAAAGAATATCTTACATTGAAGCTAGTGATAGTGTCATTCAGAAAAACCTAAGACAGACGCTAGCGTGCTGATAGAAATCTGATTCTGTGATTAAACCTATACCTGTCACACAGCGCAAAAAAAAACAGGCCTCACATCTCTATTTAACCAAATCTGTACTGTTTTAGCTGGTCAAGTTATTTGTAGTGACCGTAAAAGCACACTTTTTTTTCTGGGTTGAAAAACCATTCCCAAATTTGCCATTCTCAAAAAAACTAGTTTCTGGTATTTGAGGCCTACTTGAAATCTATCCCAAAAAGAATATCTTACATTGAAGGTACTGATAGTGTCATTCAGAAAAACCTAAGACACACGCTAGCGTGCTGATAGAAATCTGATTCTGTGATTAAACCTATACCTGTCACACAGCGCAAAAAAAAACAGGCCTCACATCTCTATTTAACCAAATCTGTACTGTTTTAGCTGGTCAAGTTATTTGTAGTGTCCGTAAAAGCACACTTTTTTTTCTGGGTTGAAAAACTATTCCCAAATTTGCCATTCTCAAAATAACTAGTTTCTGGTATTTGAGGCCTACTTGAAATCTATCCCAAAAAGGATATCTTACATTGAAGGTATTGATAGTGTCATTCAGAAAAACCTAAGACACACGCTACCGTGCAGATAGAAGTCTGATTCTGAGATTAAACTTTAACCTGTCACACAGTGCAAAAAAAAAACAGGTCTCACATTTCTATTCAAGCAAATCTGTACTGTTTTAGCTGGTCAAGTTATTTGTAGTGACCGTAAAAGCACACTTTTTTTTCTGGGTTGAAAAACTATTCCCAAATTTGCCATTCTCAAAATGACTAGTTTCTGGTATTTGAGGCCTACTTGAAATCTATCCCAAAAAGAATATCTTACATTGAAGGTACTGATAGTGTCATTCAGAAAAACCTAAGACACACGCTAGCGTGCTGATAGAAATCTGATTCTGTGATTAAACCTATACCTGTCACACAGCGCAAAAAAAAACAGGCCTCACATCTCTATTTAACCAAATCTGTACTGTTTTAGCTGGTCAAGTTATTTGTAGTGTCCGTAAAAGCACACTTTTTTTTCTGGGTTGAAAAACTATTCCCAAATTTGCCATTCTCAAAATAACTAGTTTCTGGTATTTGAGGCCTACTTGAAATCTATCCCAAAAAGGATATCTTACATTGAAGGTACTGATAGTGTCATTCAGAAAAACCTAAGACACACGCTACCGTGCAGATAGAAGTCTGATTCTGAGATTAAACCTTAACCTGTCACACAGTGCAAAAAAAAAACAGGTCTCACATTTCTATTCAAGCAAATCTGTACTGTTTTAGCTGCTCAAGTTATTTGTAGTGACCGTAAAAGCACACTTTTTTTTCTGGGTTGAAAAACTATTCCCAAATTTGCCATTCTCAAAATAACTAGTTTCTGGTATTTGAGGCCTTCTTGAAATCTATCCCAAAAAGGATATCTTACATTGAAGGTATTGATAGTGTTATTCAGAAAAACCTAAGACACACGCTACCGTGCAGATAGAAGTCTGATTCTGAGATTAAACCTTAACCTGTCACACAGTGCAAAAAAAAAACAGGTCTCACATCTCTATTTAACCAAATCTGTACTGTTTTAGCTGGTCAAGTTATTTGTATTGACCGTAAAAGCACACTTTTTTTTCTGGGTTGAAAAACCATTCTCAAATTTGCCATTCTCAAAATAACTAGTTTCTGGTATTTGAGGCCTACTTGAAATCTATCCCAAAAAGAATATCTTACATTGAAGCTAGTGATAGTGTCATTCAGAAAAACCTAAGACACACGCTAGCGTGCTGATAGAAATCTGATTCTGTGATTAAACCTATACCTGTCACACAACGCAAAAAAAAACAGGCCTCACATCTCTATTTAACCAAATCTGTACTGTTTTAGCTGGTCAAGTTATTTGTAGTGACCGTAAAAGCACACTTTTTTTTCTGGGTTGAAAAACCATTCCCAAATTTGCCATTCTCAAAATAACTAGTTTATGGTATTTGAGGCCTACTTGAAATCTATCCCAAAAAGAATATTTTACATTGAAGCTAGTGATAGTGTCATTCAGAAAAACCTAAGACACACGCTAGCGTGCTGATAGAAGTCTGATTCTGTGATTAAACCTATACCTGTCACACAGCGCAAAAAAAAACAGGCCTCACATCTCTATTTAACCAAATCTGTACTGTTTTAGCTGGTCAAGTTATTTGTAGTGACCGTAAAAGCACACTTTTTTTTCTGGGTTGAAAAACCATTCCCAAATTTGCCATTCTCAAAATAACTCGTTTCTGGTATTTGAGGCCTACTTGAAATCTATCCCAAAAAGAATATCTTACATTGAAGCTAGTGATAGTGTCATTCAGAAAAACCTAAGACACACGCTAGCGTGCTGATAGAAATCTGATTCTGTGATTAAACCTATACCTGTCACACAGCGCAAAAAAAAACAGGCCTCACATCTCTATTTAACCAAATCTGTACTGTTTTAGCTGGTCAAGTTATTTGTAGTGACCGTAAAAGCACACTTTTTTTTCTGGGTTGAAAAACCATTCCCAAATTTGCCATTCTCAAAATAACTAGTTTCTGGTATTTGAGGCCTACTTGAAATCTATCCCAAAAAGAATATCTTACATTGAAGGTACTGATAGTGTCATTCAGAAAAACCTAAGACACACGCTACCGTGCAGATAGAAGTCTGATTCTGAGATTAAACCTTAACCTGTCACACAGTGCAAAAAAAAACAGGTCTCACATTTCTATTCAAGCAAATCTGTACTGTTTTAGCTGCTCAAGTTATTTGTAGTGACCGTAAAAGCACACTTTTTTTTCTGGGTTGAAAAACTATTCCAAAATTTGCCATTCTCAAAATTGTGGTGAACGGGAACAATGAGGAAAACATCTAATAAGGGACGCGGACGTGGACATGGACATGGTCGGGGTGGTGTTAGTGGACCCTCTGGTGCTGGGAGAGGACGTGGCCGTTCTGTCACTGCCACACGTCCTAGTGTACCAACTACCTCAGGTCCCAGTAGCCGCCAGAATTTACAGGGATATTTGGTGGGGCCCAATGCCGTTCTAAGGATGGTAAGGCCTGAGCAGGTACAGGCATTAGTCAATTGGGTGGCCGACAGTGCATCCAGCACGTTCACATTATCTCCCACCCAGTCTTCTGCAGAAAGCGCACAGATGGCGCATGAAAACCAAGCCCATCAGTCTGTCACATCACCCCCATGCATATCAGGCAAACTGTCTGAGCCTCAAGTTATGCAGCAGTCTCTTATGCTGTTTGAAGACTCTGCTGCCAGGGTTTCCCAAGGGCATCCACCTAGCTCTTCACCAGGGGTGGAAGAGATAGAATGCACTAACGCACAACCACTTATGTTTCCTGATGATGAGGACATGGGAATACCACCTCAGCACGTCTCTGATGATGACGAAACACAGGTGCCAACTGCTGCGTCTTTCTGCAGTGTGCAGACTGAACAGGAGGTCAGGGGTCAAGACTGGGTGGAAGACGATGCAGGGGACGATGAGGTCCTAGACCCCACATGGAATGAAGGTCGTGCCACTGACTTTCACAGTTCGGAGGAAGAGGCAGTGGTGAAACCGAGCCAACAGCGTAGCAAAAGAGGGAGCAGTGGGCAAAATCAGAACACCCGCCGCCAAGAGACTCCGCCTGCTACTGACCGCCGCCATCTGGGACCGAGCACCCCAAAGGCAGCTTCAAGGAGTTCCCTGGCATGGCACTTCTTCAAACAATGTGCTGACGACAAGACCCGAGTGGTTTGCACGCTGTGCCATCAGAGCCTGAAGCGAGGCATTAACGTTCTGAACCTTAGCACAACCTGCATGACCAGGCACCTGCATGCAAAGCATGAACTGCAGTGGAGTAAACACCTTAAAAACAAGGAAGTCACTCAGGCTCCCCCTGCTGCCTCTTCTGCTGCTGCTGCCTCGGCCTCTTCTGCTGCTGCCGCCGCCTCGGCCTCTTCTGCTGCTGCTGCCGCCGCCTCGGCCTCTTCCTCTGCCTCTGGAGGAACGTTGGCACCTGCCGCCCAGCAAACATGGGATGTACCACCAACACCACCACCTGCGTCACCAAGCATCTCAACCATGTCACACGGCAGCGTTCAGCTCTCCATCTCACAAACATTTGAGAGAAAGCGTAAATTCCCACCTAGCCACCCTCGATCCCTGGCCCTCAATGCCAGCATTTCTAAACTACTGGCCTATGAAATGCTGTCATTTAGGCTGGTGGACACACACAGCTTCAAACAGCTCATGTCACTTGCTGTCCCACAGTATGTTGTTCCCAGCCGCCACTACTTCTCCAAGAGAGCTGTGCCTTCCCTGCACAAACAAGTGTCCGATAAAATCAAGTGTGCACTGCGCAAAGCCATCTGTGGCAAGGTCCACCTAACCACAGATACGTGGACCAGTAAGCACGGCCAGGGACGCTATATCTCCCTAACTGCACACTGGGTAAATGTAGTGGCGGCTGGGCCCCAAGCGGAGAGCTGTTTGGCGCACGTCCTTCCGCCGCCAAGGATCGCAGGGCAACATTCTTTGCCTCCTGTCTCCTCCTCCTCCTACTCAGCTTCCTCCTCCTCTTCTTCCACCTGCTCATCCAGTCAGCCACACACCTTCACCACCAACTTCAGCACAGCACGGGGTAAACGTCAGCAGGCCATTCTGAAACTCATATGTTTGGGGGACAGGCCCCACACCGCACAGGAGTTGTGGCGGGGTATAGAACAACAGACCGACGAGTGGTTGCTGCCGTTGAGCCTCAAGCCCGGCCTGGTGGTGTGCGATAATGGGCGAAATCTCGTTGCAGCTCTGGGACTAGCCGGTTTGACGCACATCCCTTGCCTGGCGAATGTGCTGAATTTGGTGGTGCAGAAGTTCATTCGCAACTACCCCGACATGTCAGAGCTGCTGCATAAAGTGCGGGCCGTCTGTTCGCGCTTCCGGCGTTCACACCCTGCCGCTGCTCGCCTGTCTGCGCTACAGCGTAACTTCGGCCTTCCCGCTCACCGCCTCATATGCGACGTACCCACCAGGTGGAACTCCACCTTGCATATGCTGGACAGACTGTGCGAGCAGCAGCAGGCCATAGTGGAGTTTCAGCTGCAGCACGGACGGGTCAGTCGCACTGCGGATCAGACACACTTCACCACCAATGACTGGCCCTCCATGCGAGACCTGTGTGCCCTGTTGCGCTGTTTCGAGTACTCCACCAACATGGCCAGTGGCGATGACGCCGTTATCAGCGTTACAATACCACTTCTATGTCTCCTTGAGAAAACACTTAGGGCGATGATGGAAGAGGAGGTGGCCCAGGAGGAAGAGGGGTCATTTTTAGCACTTTCAGGCCAGTCTCTTCAAAGTGACTCAGAGGGAGGTTTTTGCAACACCAGAGGCCAGGTACAAATGTGGCCAGACAGGGCCCACTACTGGAGGACGAGGAGGACGAGGATGAGGAGGAGGTGGAGGAGGATGAGGATGACGCATGTTCACAGCGGGGTGGCACCCAAAGCAGCTCGGGCCCATCACTGGTGCGTGGCTGGGGGGAAACACAGGACGATGACGATACGCCTCCCACAGAGGACAGCTTGTCCTTACCTCTGGGCAGCCTGGCACACATGAGCGACTACATGCTGCAGTGCCTGCGCAACGACAGCAGAGTTGCCCACATTTTAACGTGTGCGGAATACTGGGTTGCAACCCTGCTGGATCCCCGGTACAAAGACAATGTGCCCACCTTACTTCCTACACTGGAGCGTGATAGGAAGATGTGTGAGTACAAGCGCACGTTGGTAGACGCGCTACTGAGAGCATTCCCAAATGTCACAGGGGAACCAGTGGAAGCCCAAGGCGAAGGCAGAGGAGGAGCAAGAGGTCGCCAACGCAGCTGTGTCACGGCCAGCTCCTATGAGGGCAGGGTTAGAATGGCAGAGATGTGGAAAAGTTTTGTCACCACGCCACAGCTAACTGCACCACCACCTGATACGGAACGTGTTAGCAGGAGGCAACATTTCACTAACATGGTGGAACAGTACCTGTGCACACCCCTCCACGTACTGACTGATGGTTCGGCCCCATTCAACTTCTGGGTCTCCAAATTGTCCACGTGGCCAGAGCTAGCCTTTTATGCCTTGGAGGTGCTGGCCTGCCCGGCGGCCAGCGTTTTGTCTGAACGTGTATTCAGCACGGCAGGGGGCGTCATTACAGACAAACGCAGCAGCCTGTCTACAGCCAATGTGGACAAGCTGACGTTCATAAAAATGAACCAGGCATGGATCCCACAGGACCTGTCCATCCCTTGTGCAGATTAGATATTAACTACAGTCAGGTCCATAAATATTGGGACATCAACACAATTCTACATTTTTTGGCTCTATACACCACCACAATGGATTTGAAATGAAACAAACAAGATGTGCTTTAACTGCAGACTGTCAGCTTTAATTTGAGGGTATTTACATCCAAATCAGGTGAACAGTGTAGGAATTAAAACAGTTTGCATATGTGCCTCCCACTTGTTAAGGGACCAAAAGTAATGGGACAATTGGCTTCTCAGCTGTTCCATGGGCAGGTGTGTTTTATTCCCTCATTATCCCAATTACAATGAGCAGATACAAGGTCCAGAGTTCATTTCAAGTGTGCTATTTGCATTTGGAATCTGTTGCTGTCAACTCTCAAGATGAGATCCAAAGAGCTGTCACTATCAGTGAAGCAAGCCATCATTAGGCTGAAAAAACACAACAAACCCATCAGAGAGATAGCAAAAACATTAGGCGTGGCCAAAACAACTGTTTCGAACATTCTTAAAAAGAAGGAACGCACTGGTGAGCTCAGCAACACCAAAAGACCCGAAAGACCACACAAAATAACTGTGGTGGATTACCGAAGAATTCTTTTCCTGGTGAAGAAAACACCCTTCACAACAGTTGGCCAGATCAAGAACACTCTCCAGGAGGTAGGTGTATGTGTGTCAAAGTCAACAATCAAGAGAAGCCTTCTCTGGAGTGAATACAGAGGGTTCACCACAAGATGTAAACCATTGGTGAGCCTCAAAAACAGGAAGGCTAGATTAGAGATTGCTAAACGACATCTAAAAAAGCCTTCACAGTTCTGGAACAACATCCTATGGACAGATGAGACCAAGATCAACTTGTACCAGAGTGATGGGAAGAGAAGAGTATGGAGAAGGAAAGGAAATGCTCATGATCCTAAGCATGCCACCTCATCAGTGAAGCATAGTGGTGGTAGTGTCATGGCGTGGGCATGTATGGCTGCCAATGGAACTGGTTCTCTTGTATTTATTGATGATGTGACTACTGACAAAAGCATCAGGATGAATACTGAAGCGTTTCGGGCAATATTATCTGCTCATATTCAGCCAAATGCTTCAGAACTCATTGGACGGCGCTTCACAGTGCAGATGGACAATGACCTAAAGCATACTGAAAAAGCAACCAACGAGTTTTTTAAGGGAAAGAAGTGGAATTTTATGCAATGGCCAAGTCAATGACCTGACCTGAATCCGATTAAGCATGCATTTCACTTGCTGAAGACATAACTGAAGGGAAAATGCCCCAAGAACAAGCAGGAACTGAAGACAGTTGCAGTAGAGGCCTGGCAGAGCATCACCAGGGATGAAACCCAGCGTATGGTGATTTCTATGCGTTCCAGACTTTAGGCTGTAATGTAATTGACTGCAAAGGATTTGCAACCAAGTATTAAAAAGTGAAAGTTTGATTTAGGATTATTATTCTGTCCCATTACTTTTGGATCCTTAACAAGTGGGAGGCACATATGCAAACTGTTGTCATCCCTACACTGTTGACCTGATTTGGATGTTAATACCCTCAAATTAAAGCTGACAGTCTGCAGTTAAAGCACATCTTGTTTGTTTAATTTCAAATCCATTGTGGTGGTGTATAGAGCCAAAAATGTTAGAATTGTATCAATGTCCCAATATTTATGGACCTGACTGTACCTCCCCTTAACAATATATTATTCTACTCCAGGGCACTTCCTCATTCAATACTATTTTTAATTTCATTTTACCATTATATTGCGGGGCAACCCAAAGTTGAATGAACCTCTCCTCTGTCTGGGTGCCGGGGCCTAAATGTGTGACAGTGGCCTGTTCCAGTGGTGGGTGACGTGAAGCCTGATTCTCTCCTATGACATGAATACAGATTCTGCGCTGACATAAGGCCAGATTCCCTGTTACGGGACCTCTCTCCTCTGCCTGGGGGCCTGGGCCTAAATGTGTGACAGTGGCCTGTTCCAGTGGTGGGTGACGTGAAGCCTGATTCTCTGCTATGACATGAAGACAGATTCTGCGCTGACATAAGGCCAGATTCTCTGTTACGGGACCTCTCTCCTCTGCCTGGGTGCCTGGGTGCCTGGGCCTAAATGGGTGACAGTGGCCTGTTCCAGTGGTGGGTGACGTGAAGCCTGATTCTCTGCTATGACATGAATACAGATTCTGCGCTGACATAAGGCGAGATTCTCTGTTACGGGACCTCTCTCCTCTGCCTGGGTGCCTGGGCCTAAATGTGTGACAGTGGCCTGTTCCAGTGGTGGGTGACGTGAAGCCTGATTCTCTGCTATGACATGAAGACAGATTCTGCGCTGACATAAGGCCAGATTCTCTGTTACGGGACCTCTCTCCTCTGCCTGGGCCTAAATGTGTGACAGTGGCCTGTTCCAGTGGTGGGTGACGTGAAGCCTGATTCTCTGCTATGACATGAAGACAGATTCTGCGCTGACATAAGGCCAGATTCTCTGTTACGGGACCGCTCTCCTCTGTCTGGGTGCCGGGGCCTAAATGTGTGACAGTGGCCTGTTCCCGTGGTGGGTGACGTGAAG